>NW_024879588.1:127500-137500 GCF_900700415.2 Clupea harengus
ATTTAAAAATGTCGTATTCTGTCTTGTCATCTTCCTCACTCTGTTTTTGTTTTCTCTTTCCTCCACCATCGTTCTCTCCCTTACGCTGCCACTTCATCATCATCATCATCATCATCATCATCATCATCATCGCCATCGTTCTCTCCCTTACTCTGCCACTTCTCCCTCTTCATCATCATCATCATCATCATCATCATCGCCATCGTTCTCTCCCTTACCCTGCCACTTCTCCCTACATGATCCTCTCCCTCCCACATCTCCCTCGCTCTCTATCACCGTATCTTCCTTCTTCATCATCATCGTCATCATCATCATCATCATCATCTCTCTCCCTCGCTCGGCCGCTGCGTGCAGTCCGTCCAGGCAACGTGCGGAACATCATCCAGCAGTTTGAGAACCACTCGGAGTGTGTCGGGGAGGAGGGGGAGGACACCGAGGGCCAACGCCTCTCATCCAGCAGCCTGGGAGAGGAGGGCATGGACAGGTGTGTGTGTGTGTGTGTGTGTGTGTGTGTGGGGGCTGTGAGTGTGTGTGTGTGTGTGTGTGTGTGTGTGTGTGTGTGTGTGTGTGTGTGTGTGTGTGTGTGTGTGTGTGTGTGTGTGTGTGTGTGTGTGTGTGTGTGTGTGTGGGGGCTGTGTGTGTGTGTGTGTGTGGGGGCTGTGTGTGTGGGGGGGGGGGGGGTGTGGGCTGTGTGTGTGTGTGTGTGGGGGGGTGTGTGGGGGGGGGGTGTGTGTGTGTGTGGGGGGGGGGGGGGTGTGTCTGTCTGTGTGTGTGTGTGTGCGCGCGTGTCTCTGTGTCTCTGTGTGTCTGTGTGAGTGAGGGGGGGCAGTGGGATTGTGTGTGGGAGGGGGAGTGGGATTCTAAGAGTGGAACAGGTGTGAGTGTGTGTGTGTGTGTGTCTGGGTACATGTGTTTTCTTTGTGTCTGTGTCTGTTTCTGTTTCTCACTTGGACAGCGTTTTGGGAGGTAATAGACAGGTGTGTGTGTGTGTGTGTGTGTGTGTGTGTGTGTGTGTGTGTGTGTGTGTGTGTGTGTGTGTGTAGACAGAGTGATTGACAGGTGTGTGTGTGTGTGTCTGTCCTCCTTTTTGTCTTATATACTTGTTTGTGTACAGCTCCACGGGTTTCTGTGTGTGTTCTGAGTTTGGTACTCATCGTGAGTGCGTGCGTGCGTGCGTGCGTGCGTGCGTGCGTGCGTGCGTGTGTGTGTGTGTGTGTGTGTGTGTGTGCGTGTGTCATACATAATATACTACAGTGCATTGATATTCTGTTATGTTCCGTTTTTCTCTCCCAATTTTCCTCCACTTTTTTCCTCTCTCTCTCCCTCCCTCTCTCTCTCTCTCTCTCTCTCTCTCTCTCTGTCTCTCTCTGTCTCTCTCCCTCCCTCTCTCTCTCTCTCTCTCTCTGTCTCTCTCTGTCTCTCTCCCTCTCTCTCTCCCTCTCTCTCCCTCTCTCTCTCTCCCTCTCTCTCTCTCTCAGTCCAACGGTTTCTGTGCGTCTGGCTCGCAGCGAGTCTCTGAAAGCACAAGGGGAGGGGCGTCGCCGTGGCACCAGTTCGGGGGCGGAGTCAGTGCCTCGTTCCCGTAGCGATGTGGACATGGAGGACTGTGGGGAGGAGAGGGAGGGGCCGGGTCTGCGCCCGCTACAACACAGCGCCTCGTCCTCAGCCTCCAGTAGCTCAGCCAGGTATACACACACACACACACACACACACACACACCACACCACACCACACCACACACACACTCACAGTCTGACATACTCAAACACACACACAAGTACACACACACACACACACACACATACAGTCTGACATACTCAAACACACACAAGTACAAATGTGCACACACACACACACAGTCTGACATACTCAAACACACACATGTACAAACGCACACACTCACACACGCACACACTTTCTCCTTTGTGCATTTGATCCTCTGTCGATACACTCACAAACACACTTCTATATCTATGTACTGATGCCAAAACACACAAGTGTCTTTCTGTGTCTGACTGTTCTATCCTGTCCTTCCTGTCTTCTCTCTCTCTGTCTCTCTCTCTCTCTCTCTCTCTCTCTCTCTCTCTCTCTCTCTCTCTCTCTCAGGTCTCTGGAGAACCCCACTCCTCCATACACACCTCGCTCCACTCGCAGGTGAGTCAGAGGAACAGCAGATCCCAGTCTGACAGCACAGCAACACACACACACACAGCGACACACACACTGCACTAAAAACAGCAACACACACACACACAGCGACACACACACTGCACTACAAACAGCAACACACACACACACACACACACACACACACACACACACACACACACACACACAGCAACACACACACACACACACACAGCAACACACACAGCAACACACACACACACACACACACACACACACACACACACAGCAACACACACACACACACAGCAACACACACACACACACACGCACAGCAACACACACACACACACACGCACACACATATTGCACCACACACACACACATTGCACCACACACACACACATTGCACCACACACACACACACACACACACACACACAGCACCACACACACACACACACACACACACAGCACCACACACACTGACACACACATTCTCCTAGTCCAAGCTGCTCACAGACACACACCTAATGCCACTTAACGGACTGGAATGCTGACATGTTTAGTAGCTGTAATGGGCCACCCCACAGCCCACATCCTCTTACTCACTTCCATTAATCGCTGGGAATCAATGCATAAGTTTGAGAGTGATGGGAAGTGATCCACTTTACCTTTCGGAGTATGTAGACACACAGGGTATGGTGGTGTTAAGGCTATCCACAGCATTTGTGGCTCTGTGTGTAGACACACAGGGTATGGTGGTGTTAAGGCTATCCACAGCATTTGTGGCTCTGTGTGTAGACACACAAGGTATGGTGGTGTTAAGGCTATCCACAGCATGTGTGGCTCTGTGTGTAGACACACAAGGTATGGTGGTGTTAAGGCTATCCACAGCATTTGTGGCTCTGTGTGTAGACACACAAGGTATGGTGGTGTTAAGGCTATCCACAGCATTTGTGGCTCTGTGTGTAGACACACAAGGTATGGTGGTGTTAAGGCTATCCACAGCATTTGTGGCTCTGTGTGTAGACACACAAGGTATGGTGGTGTTAAGGCCATCCACAGCATATGTGACTCTGTGTATTGGGAAATACTGTTTTTCCTTTTGAAACAAAGAGTCTGTAAGTCTTCTCACCCGTCTCTCTTTCTCCCAACCTCTCATCTCCTCCTTTCCTCCAAACATTCTTTGTCCTCTCATTTTCTATCTCACGCTCTTGCGCTCTCTCTCTCGGCCTCATTATCTCTCTCTCTTTCTCTCTGTTCTCTCTCTACCCCTCCAACGGTGTCTTTTCCTCTTTTTCTCTCCCTCCCTCTCCCTCTCCCTCCCTCTCCCTCTCCCTCTCTCTCGCTCTCTCTCTCTCTCTCTCTCTCTCTCTGTTCTCTCTCTACCCCTCCAACGGTGTCTTTTCCTCTCTTCCTCTCCCTCTCCCTCTCCCTCTCCCTCTCTCTCCCTCTCTCTCCCTCCCTCTCTCCCTCTCTCCCTCTCCCTCTCTCCCTCTCTCTCCCTCTCTCTCTCTCTCTCTCTCTCTCTCTCTCTCTCTCTCTCATCATCAGATTTGCTGAGTTGCCTGCTGCGTTGCTCCCAGAAGCCCCTGCTCTGGAGGAGGACGTGCCCGACGGGCAGAACTGGCAGGAGACGACGGAGCCGCACATCCTCGCCTCCCTCAGCCCGCGAGAGGTCGACCGCCAGGCCGTCATCTATGGTGAGGCTCGCGGGGTCGAAGGTTAATGATGGGGGGGGGGGGGAGAAGATGGCAGCAAACTTAGAGGCTGAAGCATTGGGTGTCTCTATGTACACACATGACTCTTGGTGTGCTGGCGTCCCAAATAGAGAGCTAAAATCCCCTATTTTATTCATTTATAATTATTTTATTATTGCAGTCGATCTAAGAATCTTTTCTTTTCTGAAACAAACACAGGGGTCAGTTGTTGTAGGAGTCGGACACAAAAAGCTCTGGAATAATTTATTTTTTATATCTATTTTGTATATTTGTCCAAAATTCTCTACATCTAGTGTCATATTCCGGTCACACTTCTTGCACAGCGCTGCTAGTCGGCCCCATCAGTCTCAAGTATAGCGTGTGGTTTGGTTGACGTGCCGTAAAGCTGGCCTGTTTAACATGTGTGCAGCTCTTGTTGCTCGCTCGTAGATCATGTCAGCAGCCATGCTGAGGTCGTGAGTTCAGTATGCAGGCAGCGCCAGTGTCGATGACATGTTGATGTATGTCTGCGCTCCGCAGTCAGATGACATGTTGATGTATGTCTGCGCTTCACAGTCAGATGCTTCAAATGAAAGGCCCACGCCTGCGGTCTGCAGGCAACTGCCATGATGTGTGTGTGTGTTAGGGCTGAACGATTAATTGCATTTGCGATTTAATCGCGATATGATAGAACGCGATTTTCTAACCGCAACGTTCGCGATTAAAAACGTGATCTTAAAAAAAAAAAAAAAAAAATTATAATTTATAATTTATAATTATAAATATTTTTTTTTAAGATGGTAAATTTTGCCCAGTGTTTAAAAAGTGCATGCCTTGTGTTTATTCTTACAATGACTTTGTTAAAATTACTTAAATGCACAGTGGCAAATCCACTGATTTGTTCTTGATTCTGTAATAAGCAGTTAAATAAAAATTTTAATTGTGGGAAATAATATTTTACACTAAATGTATCTAATATTGTGTTGGTCATCATTCATTACGATTTGTTGGGAAAAAAATTAGGATAAAACAAAAAAATCGCATATTAAATCGCAATCGCAATATTTGGGGGAAAAATCGCAATTAGATTATTTCCCCAAATCGTTCAGCCCTAGTGTGTGTGTGTCTGTCTGTCTGTCTGTCTGTCTGTCTGTCTGTCTGTCTGTCTGTGCGGTGTGTGTCTACCCATCTGTGCAGTGTGTGTGTCTGTCTGTCTGTCTGTCTGTCTGTCTGTCTGTCTGTCTGTCTGTCTGTCTGTCTGCGGTGTGTGTGTGTGTGTGTGTCTACCCATCTGTGTGGTGTGTGTCCACCACACACACACACACACACACACACACACACACACAGTCATGTCACACACACACCCAGACTGAGACACTGAGCTCTGGGTGGTGACTGGGCGGTGGCCTGTGTGTGTGTGTGTGTGTGTGTGTGTGTGTGTGTGTGTGTGTGTGTGTGTGCCTGGCCTGCTTCCAGATCCACAGCAGAAGGGATTTACCTCTCCTACCTCTCATCCCTTGTGCACTGTGCTGAACTGGACAGAGATTAGATTAGAGAGCTAATTGGCATTTATAGATTAGATTACAGTATTTATTTGTTTCTGATGTACATTTCTTTTTCTCATTATTCTCCTCTTCACTCTTTTCCTCTCTTTTTCCTGCAAATCTTTTCCTCTCTCTCTCACTCACCCTCTCGGCCTTCAATCTGTTTCCACATTTATGTTTCATCCGCCTTTCTGTCCTTTTCTCTCTCTCTCTCTCTCTGTACATCTCTTTATGACCCCACCCACCATCTTCTCTTCATCTCTCCTCCTCTTCCTCTTCCTCAGAGCTCTTCATCACGGAGTTGTCTCACCTGAGGACGCTGCGGGTGCTGGACCAGGTGTTCTTCCAGCGCATACGCCACGTGCTCAGCCCCGACGAGCTGGCCTGCATCTTCCCTAACCTGCCCCAGGTCTACGAGCTGCACGGTCAGTGTGTGTGTGTGTGTGTGTGTGTGTGTGTGTGTGTGTGTGTGTGTGTGTGTGTGTGTGTGTGTGTGGGGCCTGCATCTTCCCCAACCTGCCCCAGGTCTACGAGCTGCACGGTCAGTGTGTGTGTGTGTGTGTGTGTGTGAGGCCTGCATCGGCCCCCACCTGCCCCAGGTCTACGAGCTGCACGGTCAGTGTGTGTGTGTGTTTGTGTATTGGTCATTCACAAGCTGATTTGCTACATGCTTACTGTGTTACTATGTTTGCTTCCCTTAAAATAAATGAGTGGATTAACTTGGGATTGGGCCTACTGCCCTTCCGTGTGTGTGTGTGTGTGTGTGTGTGTGTGTGTGTGTGTGTGTGTGCGTGTGTGTGGGCCTACTGCCCTTCCGTGTGTGTGTGTGTGTGTGTGGGCCTACTGCCCTTCCGTGTGTGTGTGTGTGTGTGTGTGTGTGAGTGTGTGTGTGTGTGTGTAGGCCTACTGCCCTTCCATGTGTGTGCATTAGGGTGCTGATTTGCATTAACCACCATATTTACATGTTTGTGCATGTATTTTACTTATGGTGTGTGTGTGTGTGTGTGTGTGTGTGTGTGTCTGAGTGTGTGTGTGTTTATGTTTTGCTGTGTGTGTGTTTTTTCCACCACCCATTGGCCCTCTTTTCAGTGTAACTATGTGCTTAAGCCTCACACAATCACTCTGTTCTATTCGTCCAAACCACTTCAATTTGCATGTGACGAGGTCAATATGGAACATGGGCTTTTCTACACGCTGGTCTAGGACCCAGTATTTGTGTTGTGACTTTATAGACAGATGGTAGTGATGGTAGCTATATATGTCAGATTGTAAGGGCCATTGGTGACGTGTTGTGTGTGGGTTCTATAAATGTTCTCTTCTTCTTCTGTTGTTTTGTCCTGCAGCGAGTTTCTGTGAATCCATGAGGAAGTGTTGTGTGTGGGTTCTATAAATGTTCTCTTCTTCTGTTGTTTGGTCCTGCAGCGAGTTTCTGTGAGTCCATGAGGAAGTGTTGTGTGTGGGTTCTATAAATGTTCTCTTCTTCTTCTGTTGTTTGGTCCTGCAGCGAGTTTCTGTGAGTCCATGAGGAAGCTGAGGGAGACCCCGATCGTGCAGGGCATCGCTGACATCATGCTGGCCAGGGTGCGCTTGCCATTCATTCCTTTCGGTTTCTTTTCCTTTAAGCCCCAACACACACACACACACACACACACACACACACACACACACGTTTCATAACGCTCCCACGTCTAGCTGGCTATGAATACACTTCAGTCTAGTAATGGGAGGAGCCAAACAAGTAAACAAATAAACAAACGTTGTCATCAGCTCATGGCGTGTGTGTGTGTGTTTGTGTGTGTGTGTGTGTGTGTGCAGCTCATGGCATGCTTTGAATGTTCTCTTTAGTGCCATTCTCTTCCATAAACTCAAATACTGAAATGAAACAAAACCACTTTGAACCTCATGCATGTGTTTGTTAATAAGTATGTGTGTGTGTGTGTGTGTATAGTTCGAGGGCACAGCAGGAGAGGAGTTTCAGGAGCAGGTGTCTCAGCAGAGCAGCCAGCACAGTCAGGCCCTGGAGCTCATCAAGAACAAGCAGCGCAAAGACCCACGCTTCGCACACATCATACAGGTAACACACACACACACACACACACACACACACACACACACACGCTTCGCACACATCATACAGGTAACACACACACACACACACACACACACACACTAACGACCCACGCTTCGCACACATCATGCAGGTAACACACACACACACACACACACACTAAAGACCCACGCTTCGCACACTTCATACAGGTAACACACACACACACACACACACACACACTAAAGACCCACGCTTCACACACATCATACAGGTAACACACACACACACACACACACACACACTAAAGACCCACGTTTCGCACACATCATACAGGTAACACACACACACACACACACACACACACTAACGACCCATAGACATTAGGGATGGGCATAATTAATCGACGATCGATTAATTGATCATTAAGAATTTCCTCGATGAAATTATTTTTTCATCGATTAAAACTAATGCATGTTCTGTTGCGTAGTGTGCGTGTAATTTATTTATTTTAGGGCTGTCAAAGTTAACGCGTTATTCTATGAGATTATTGTGGCGGAGATTAATGCAATCAAATATTTGAACGCAGTTAACGCAACTTTGTTTACTTCCGGTGCGCGTTGACCCGTGGCACGAAACCGCCCCTTGTCTGCAGTCAGTTAGATAGAAGAGACCGAGACGGTAGTTGAAGATCGAGAGAGCTGAGGGATTGTTGGGCGGAAAGTTTCTGTTTAAGAGGCAAAATGACAGAACAATCGACAAAACTAAAGTTGTATGTAGCATTTGTCAAGCTGAATGTAGCTATCACAGAAGCAGCTCGTGTTTAAGTTATCACCTTAATGCAAAGCACCCGACAGAAAGCAGTCCCAGGTTAGATGGTCGCCAACCCACACTCCACGACTTCTCTAGGAAATTAACTAGACCAGTCCGTGAAAAGGTTACCAACGCTGTAGCAGTTTAGGTTGCGGGTGACTGTCGGCCCATCAACATAGTTGAAGACGGTGGGCTGACTGAGGTGATTCGAATTGCTTCAGGGGACAATTCTTACGATTTACCGTCGAGGGGCACCATTGTGTCTCGCATACATTCCTTGGCTGATGGCGAGAGAGCACGAACAAAATACAATTAAACAACAGTGTCTAAAATAATGAATGAAGTGATTACTCGTTAATTTATAAGATTTAGTCTTTAGAAGAAAACAAACTTTTAATCACGATGAATCTAGATGAATGAATTTCAAAATGTGAGATTAATTAGTTAGAGAGAAAAAAAAACGAAGGTCAGTTGTGTTTATGAGCACCGGCTTCTAGCTGTCGGCTCCGCTGCTTAAGAGTACAGCAGCGCATATTTTCAAGTGTAACCATTGAACGGATCCCGTTTAACTGCCACAAGAGTTGTCCATCTTGTAAGTTTAACTGCCACAAGAGTTGTTCATCTTGTAATAAATATCTCAATGAGGAAACACGCTGTGTTTTTTCTATTTTCACTGCATTTTAATATAGCCTATAAATAGTGAATTTTAATATAAAAATATTAATGATTAATCGAAAATCGATCGTTAATTCTCCCGACGATCGATTAAGACAATTTAATCGAATGCCCATCCCTAATAGACATACATTTCTGTATGTTGATATTATACCAACAGAGGATGTGTTTGTTTGGTTGGGTAATCACATGTTTGTATGTTGATGTTTAAAGATCGCATGTTCTAATTGGTTGATTGGTTGAGTAACCTGTGATTGTGATTGGTTGATTGGTTGAGTAACCTGTGATTGTGATTGGCTGATTTTAGGAATGTGAATCCAGTCCTCACTGTAGGCGGCTACAGCTGAAGGATCTGCTGGTGTCCGAGATGCAGAGGCTCACCAAATACCCACTACTGCTAGACAACATCATCAAACACACTGAGGGTACACACACACACACACACACACACACACACACCAAATACCCACTACTGCTAGACAACATCATTAAACACACTGAGGGTACACACACACACACACACACACACACACACACACACACACACACACCCACTACTGCTAGACAACATCATCACTGAGGGCACAAACACACACAGTCACCCTTATGGCTGCTGCTACTGATCCACACACACACACACACTCACACTCACACACACAAGCACTCTCACATACTCACAAACACCCCAGATATCCAGTGCTGACCCACACAGATACAGACTCAGCAGATTCAAATGCACACACACATACACACACACACACACACAGCAACAGGAATAGAATTTGATAAGACCTCTTTGTCCCATGGTTTATCATCAGCTAATGTTAGTGCTGGGTGTCCACTCGACTACCTTACACCTACTAATGACGACAAGTCACCAAGCATACACACACACTCACACACACACATGCGCGCACACACACAATGATCTCCTGACTGATATGTACAATCTAACTCTTACACACTGACCCCCTGCTTACTAACACACATACACACACACACACACACACACACAAACACAAACGCACACTCATCTCTCTGAATACTATATAGTCTTCCCTCGGATGGTCGCACACACCACATCTTTTATAC
>NW_024879588.1:140000-190107 GCF_900700415.2 Clupea harengus
TCAGGGTGAGTGGCAGCTGACTGACCAATGATCTTGCTTCTTGCGTTTGTTTGCTCACAGGTGGAAGGACTTGTTGGAAAAGACAATCTTACTGGCCACAGAGAATGCGAGATCAGCCAAACAAGGATCGCAACAAACCACGTGAGTTATAAATGTTCGCCATTGAAAATAAGAAATCCATTCTCTTTTCCATTCTAGGCATGTTTTTGCATTCATTGCAGTCATTTTGTTTTATCAAGTGTAATCAGAGTTTAGCCCTTTCAGAGTTCCTGGAAGAGTTTCATTAGAAACACACATGTTGCTCCAGCTCTTCTCCATCCTAGTCACTCACTCTGTGTGTCGAGTCTTTTGTTTTCTCCGGCTCCCTTTGTGAACTCTGGCTGGATGTGTATTTCAGTGCTGTTTGTTCACCCCCCTCCCCCCCACCCCTCCCCCCCCTCCCTGTGTTTGTGCTCCTGCAGCTCCAACCTGGACTCCCCGGGGGGCCCCGCTTACCAGCCAGGTGAGATCTGACGCCGTCCTGTGACAGGAACCCTTATGGAACCTGACGTCACAGCGCTACAGTCATCCGTAAACAGGAGAACCATCCATTTGCATTGGACCTCTGGCTCATGGGTTTAAAACCATCCGTTTGCATTGGACCTCTGGCTCATGGGTTTAAAACCAGTGCCTATTGCCACTCGTCATTAATGGATATTGGAAAAGAAGCTTTTTTTATATATATATTTTATTTTTAATGTTAAGGTCAAGATGAATGCAGCACTGACAAATCGTGCTGTAATCACTGTTGGAAATTTAAGATGACATTTTGTATATTTCAGTGTGGCTTTCTGAGTTTCCTTTAGTCGTGCTTAAATCCTCCCTCCCTCCTTCTCCCCCTTTAAAAGTGTTGTTAGCAGAGAGCTCCCCCTTAATGGAGAGGGAGAGGGAGTCCCCCAGTGACGAGGACAGCATGCTCACGCCCACCACACCAGCCGACCCCGCAGAGGCCTTCATCTGCACCGACCAGAGCAGCGGGATAGCAGAGGCAGCGCTACATGATGGTGAGAGAGAGAGAGAGAGACAGAGAGAGAGAGAGAGAGAGAGAGGGTAAGAAAGAGGAGGGGATGAGAGAGAATGAAAGAGAGGGAAGGGAGAGAGGGTGAGAGAGTGAGTTATGCCATCGATCATTAAAAATGCATATGGGTAAGAATGATCCCCCATCCTTCATTGTGTTTAGGTTAGTGGATAATAAAAGAATATAAAAGTCGTTTCCACAGTACTAGATTAGTTATGTGTAGGAGTTTGTGGCCTTGACTGCCAATCATAGTTGTCACTATGCCAACCATCATGCCTGTTTTAATTCTTCATCCTCTGTGTCTCGTTCCTTCCTCTCCCTCAGTGGAGACTCTCAGGCAGTTAATATTCCGAGACCTCGACGACGGCTGGAGCCAAGACACGGACGACACGCCCCACCAATGAGACGGCCAACGAGAGGAGCCCGTTCACGGACGGACAGCAGCCTGAGCCCACTGAACCTGCCAACTCTGACTGCCCCAGCCAATGGGAGGCTGAGGAAGCAGAGGAAGCCCCGCCTCCAGAGGCAGAAGCTCCCGCCCCAAGAGTGATGCGGAAAGGTAACGAGACCAGCTCATCTCAGGTCGTAACGGTGAAATGATGGTGCCCTTGGAGTAATTTTTTTGGTGTGTTTTAGAAACCTGTGACTTGTTAATGATTGTTCTTCCTCTCTTCTATCTCTGAATCCTAAACGTTCCCCCCGTCTCTTTCTCTCCCACGCCCCCTCCACCCCTCTCTCTGCATGTGCTTAGAGCTTGCTATGATTAAGCTGATGTGATTTTAATCCTTTTTTATATGTTACTTTCTTTTCCTACTGCTTCTTTGCAACACACGGCCACACACACACACACACACACACACACACACACACACACACACACACACACACACACACACACACGCACGCATATACTCTGACACGTACTTGTGCTGTACCCCCCCCTGCACTGACAAACCCTGCTCTTCCCTCTCCACACACACACACACACACACATGTACACACACAAATACACACACACACCCTATTCTCACTGCCCTCATACTTTCACGCTTTCTCACATCCTCTCCCTCTTTCTCACACACTCACACTCACTCACTCACTCACTCACTCACTCACTCACTCACTCACACACACACACACACACACACACACACACCACACACACACACACACACACACACACACACACACACACACACACACACACACACACACACACACACACACACACACACACTCTTGTGCACACACATTCCTCCCCTCCTTTTTCAGCTGTGGGTGCGGGTTCTCCTTCTCTTCCTGACGACATCACTGATGATGTCAACATCCACTCCAGCCCAATCGGCAGAGTCGAGAGGTGGGGACAGTGCTCTTTGGTAACCTCGATCCCTCGTAGATAGCTGTGGTGGATGAGGAGACTAGACCCCTAACCGTTGCCATGTGCTTTTAAAGGTACAGTCCTTTGCTAGAATCAAGGACTGGACCTTTTAAAGGATGGCATATACAAACACCACTGTCCTCAATTGATTCATCAATCAAACCAATCAATTTGCCAGTTAGAAATTAAATATTCCAATTAATAATCACATTTGTATACAATCCACCACAAAAGTAAACAATCTGATTTGTGTTGATTGTTTTAAAGGGGTTGTACTCTTCATCATCCTCACAACGTTTGTTGTGAGCAATATTCTAGACAATTTAGTTATAGGTCCTTTATATTTCATTAGCTGGAATATTTTCAATATTTTATGGGAATAGAGAGAGATGAAAGTCTAGCTGTATCCAGCTTTTTTAGTTGACAACAAAATGACAAGAAAATGACACAGCTTGTTGCTGTTACGGCCAGTGGTTGCATGAAGAGGTGGTTTTGAGTGTAAAATGCATGGTGTTTTCACCAAAAAACAGTCTTGTTTTTGTGATGGAAGGTCACACTTCCTGAAGTCCTAATAACGACCAGTAATATGGGACAAGTTAACGTCGTCGTTTAACATTCCAAACAATTGGCATGACTCCGCCAATGAAACCGGCCTTCACATTCAGGGCGATTTGTTCAACTCCAGTCAGATCCCCTCTCTGTCTGTGGATGTTTGTGTGAAGAGTGAGCATGGCATTGTTTCAAATCCGCTAACTGGCTGAGGGGTGGTGTGTGTGTGTGTGCGTGTGTGTGTGTGTGTGTGTGTGATGACCACAACAGTAGAACATAGTTCTCCGCAGCACTTAGGCTGAAGGAGACGTCGTCAGGAAATTGTTTGTGTGGACATATTTTTACTGATGCCTTTTGGACTCAACGTCATGTGAGATTCTGGAACATTCCGTGTCACTGGTTTAGGGGTGAGCGTGTTCTACTTCTCTCATGTTTGGAGCTCTTCAGATTCAACCCAAGCCTTAAAGTCAGAGCTGCTTGGCTGAATGTGACATTTTAGAAACATTGTTTTACTCTCAGAAAAAAATATATATATTTTGTCTGTTCCAAGCAGTCTGTTTTATCTGTCTGTTATCTGTGTTGGTGTTGTTTCAAGGCCTTGTTTAGTCTCTAGGCAGTGCTGCACAGTCAAGAGAGAATGGTGTGGTACGAAGATGACTCGACATTCTTGCAGGGGAATAATGTTGTGGGTATGTCGTCGTCTAGGCAACATGTTCTACCTGGTGATGCCCCAGGAGGCTTCGGAGGGCTTGTCTGAGGAGAGCAGCACGGATGACATCACTCGCCCCCCATTACTGGAGGTGACCTCGTCACCGCAGCAGAATTCTGAAGAAGGCTCCGGCGACGCCCCCTGCCTTTCACTGACCAATGACCGACACGAGGGCCAAGACCCCGCCCCCTGCCTCTCACTGACCAATGAGCGACCCGAGGGCCAAGAACCCCGTGCCCAGTAAAGGGGAGGTGACGAGCGTCGGCCAATCGCCTGTGAGCGCCCAGCGCCACGTGGTTAAGAACGTGGACGAGATCTTCCACACCATCGGGGAGCTCATGAGCAAACTGCACAAGCTAAGGGTAAGGAATTAGACACACACACACACACACACACACACACACACACATACACCAGCTCATGAATAAACTGCACAAGCTAAGGGTAAGGAATTAGACACACACACACACAATTTCATGTAATTACTGAAACTCCCCTTCTGTAAGGAATTAGAATTAGAAGATATATACACACACACACACACACACACACACACACTCTCTCACACACACAGACACTTGCTATTAATTACTGAAACTCCCCTTCTATAAGGAATTAGAATTAGAAGATACACACACACACTCTTGCATGTAATTACTGAAACTCCCTTTCTGTCACTCACACACAGTTGTATACACACATCCTTATACCCAGTGTTTCAAGGAAACAGCCTGAGTGATCAGCTCTGTAGACTTTCATGGTCTGTATGTGTTCAGTTTATCTTTCTCTGTCCCTCTTTCTCCCTCTCTTTCTCTGTCCCTCTTTTTCTCTCTCTCTCTGTCCCTCTTTTTCTCTATCTCTCTTTCTCTGTACCTCTTTCTTTCCCTCTCTCTTTCTCTGTCCCTCTTTTTCTCTCTCTCTCTGTGCCTCTTTTTCTCTCTCTCTCTTTCTCTGTCCCTCTTTTTCTCTCTCTCTTTCTCTGTCCCTCTTTTTCTCTCTCTTTCGCTGGTTATCTTGCTCAGTTACTCTCGCTCTCTCTCTGATTTCTTTTATGAGGTGTCACTCTTTCTCTCTTTTTATTTTCCTGTCCTCCACTCCCTCCCTCTCTCTCACACTTATTCTCTCTCTCTCTTCTCTGTCTCCAACACGCTCACACACACACACACACACACACACACACACACACACACACACACACACACACACACACACACACACACTCACTTGTCTGTGTCTCACTCCTCATCCTTTCCCTAAACCGGCCTCCTCCTTTTACAGGAAATAGAGGCTCACTCTCAGCTGCTGAAAACACTACACGAGCCCTCCCCAGCCAATCAGGTCTCAGCCGACGTCAGGCAAACCACACCCACCGTGGTCAGGACGCCCTCTCTGGACCGAGGGGGATCAGGAGATGGTAAGTGTGCCTGGGTTCAAAGGTCATTGGGTCATCCCAAAAAAAAATAAACACCCAATTGCCTGTTCAATCTGTGCTTTAGATTTCATCCTCTCACACACCCCCCCCCCCCCCCTTGTATGTATTATTTAGCTGAAAGATGATTCAATTCAGCCTCCAATGACAGAAACTCTTAAATGTAACAAAATACACAGATCCAGGCCATTGCTGGAGATTTCACAACCTAAAAAGCATCAACAAGGGTATCGATACAGGTCCACTGTCCCTCCAAAGAGAGGTTGAAAAAAGTGGTTATTGGCTCAAATAGCAGGTTAGTTTAGCTGCACATTGGAACACTGCCCCATGCTGTGCTCAGAATGCTGCTTCCTTGCTGAGTAAAGTTATTATCCTGGGAGCAAAATAAATTCAATGTGGGAAAGTTTTATCCACTATTGAGCCTGGAGGCTCTGGTTTATATATCACCCGTAGGGATTAAGTGTAAATGCTGTGAGGATGCTTTCCGTGTGGCCTGAGCAGGACACTGGTTCTGTTTTGAATGGTATTTTTTATCTGACTTGTCCCTGGCTGTTTAGCATTCACTTCAGTAGGGAGTAATGGATGAATGGGCTGCTACTTTCTGTCTCTTTCAACAAATGTCTCTTTTTTTTTTCTCTCCTCGCTCTTTCTGTTCATCCCATCCAGGAAAAGAGGGAGGCCCCGTTGAACCCAAGCAGCCTGAGATCCAGTCCACCGGATTCTGACACCACTTTGGACACACACACACACACACACACACACACACACACACACACAGACTGTTAGACTGGAACTCCAGCCGCCCCTTGTAATCCCAGCCCAGACCCAATTTTGTACCCAGCATGCCTTGCACCAGGAAGTAGTATCCTGACTGTAACTTATGTGTCGTTCCTTTGTCACCCACGCTGGCTCACAGAATCATGGGAAATGAAAAAAAAGAAGAAGGCTTTAAAAGTGAAGTCTAGTAAGAGAGAGAACGTGAAGACACGAGTTGAAGACTGAACATTTGAGAAGAAAAGGAATAGAGGAATTGGGAGGAAAACGTGTTTGAAGGAGGACTTTCGGGAAAGCACTGAAAAGTGTTAAAGAAGTTCCAAAGTTGGCGAAGTGAAGAAGCAAAGGAGAAAGAGAGGAAGAGTGGAAGAAGGAAGAGGAAGAGGAAGCAGAGCGAAAACTTTTGAAAGAGAGAAAATGAAGGTTGATCTGAATAGAGAAATAGAGAACTGAGTGGATGAACAGTAAAAAGGCAGACTAAGGAACAACTCTCTGTCAAAGGAACCCAACCTCGCCATACTACTACCCACCCACACACACACACACACTCAACCATGCACCCACCCCCCAGCACTTTACCCATAATGCATCTGTACGCCATGCAAAGCTCCGCCATGTAGCAGAGAAAATTGGACAGGGAAAGCGCCACATCCGACTCCATGTTGGCTCGCCTCCCTCACTGTGATGCACCCACTCACGCGTACCTAAGACTTGAGCCAACATGGCAGACAGAGCCAAAATGGCAGTGACCTCCATCACTGGTTGCCTTAGTGTACGTGCCCTGCTACTGAGGCCCGAAGGAACAGTCTGAAGAAGGAATAAAACAAAAATAATCAGGTTCTTTTTCTTCTTTTTTCTTTGCACGGGGACTACTCCCCTGCCATTGGACGCTGAGGACTGGGATACTGCATTAGTCACGCTCATCACGTCATGATATATGTATATACATGCTTTTTTTGTGTCGACATTGAGGAAGGAGGGAAAACAAACATACTGAAGGAAAAGAGATTCTATCTGTTCACATATTTCATTTTTGGTTTATTTTTTATTTTTTTGGTTTGGTTTTTCTCAACTGAAGGAATACTGATACAGTCCCCTGTCTTGTTGCTGACACGCGTCTCCTAAAGGAAAGAGCCTGGTTTGGTGTCCATGGCCACGTGCCCCGGCACACCACGACTGCACCATCACTGCACCACGACTGCACCGCTCTCTACTGTACTGCTGTGCCGGCGACGGCATCATTCCACACTGACGTTGGAAGGACATGGTAATGTTACATACGTAAGAAGAACGAACACTATTTATGAATTCTGTCTGAAGGCAACAACAATGAAGAGACACGTGTCACGAAGAACATTTGAAAACCCATCCATCGATGCACCCCCGACTCAGTAACACACTCCTACTGTATGTGTAAATACTGTGAAAACCGCCCCCCTTAGGCCACCCCAACACCCACCACCATATTATGCTGACCTTTTCACCCTGACCCTCGACCCCGGGCATCAGTCTGGGAGCCTGTGGGTACACCAAGGGACGAGGCTCTTAAGACTGGGTGGCCCAACTGTAGTTTCCATGGGGACACGGCCGTCTCCCACACATATTTAACCTTATTAAACACTAAAAAGAAAGAAAAGAAATGTAAGATGAGAAGAATAGGATAGGGGATGAGAGTGGGAGATGTAGTTATGGGGTTTGAGCAGAACAGACCGTACCCCAGATGAGAGTGGGGAGATGTAGTTATGGGGTTTGAGCAGAACAGACCGTACCCAGATGAGAGGGGGAGAGGAGGAAGGGTTCTGTGAGGATCACTGCTGCATCATGGGAGTCTGAAGAGGAGGATCACTGCTGCATCATGGGGGTCTGAAGAGGAGGAAGGGTTCCGTGAGGATCACTGTTGCATCATGGGAGTCTGAAGAGGAGGAAGGGTCCGTGAGGTCACTGCTGCACATCTCAGGGGGAGAACTGTACAGCCCTCTTTTCTCTCTTCTCTCGTTCTCCCTTTTTATCCTTTCTTTATTTCACCCTTATGGATCATGTTGAACTGCCCTCCCTGCTGCTTTCTTCCCCTCCTCTTCTTTTCATCGCTACCTCTTTTCTTTGCCATGAGTCCTTCGTTTCTTTCTTTTCTTACTCTTATCTTATGTTTCTCACCTCCATTTTTTAATATATAAATATATATATAAGCTGCACATGTGAATCTTGACTTGGTGCAAACTACTGTAATCTTACACATCTCTACCTATTATGATTTTATTATTATTATTATTATTTTAAATATTGGTCACTCATGTAATATAGAAATATCACACCCTTGTTTTATATGTTCATTTTCTGTAAAGTTTTAGTCCTTTTTTCAATTTTATTTTTGTAGATATGGATAAAGATGTCAAAAGATGTGTAAATTATTTTCCCTCCCCTGTTTTTAAGAAAAAAATGGTGAGGTTGTTAGCTGCACAGAAGGAAAATGAACTTGTGTTTCAGACTCATTTGTTTTTGTGACATTAAAAAAAGAAGAAAAAAATATTTCAGGAAAAAAAAGAATCTCATGTGTCATATTTCAATCCATATTGTGTTCTGATTGGTCAGGCCAAGTGAAGAAGGGACTATAATTGAAACCTAAGCGTGCTAATGATTTTCAACCAGCCCACATTACAACCAGCCTCCAAATTAAACCTTTAAATACCAAATTACATTTCTTAAACCTTTTCTTGGCTAATTTGCCGCATTCTCTTTCTTTAGCCCTACATATCTGCCCTGCTGTGTCTACAAAACACTGAATAATTTACTGCCAGGAGTTTTTTCCTATCTCACCTTTTGATGGTACAATAGAGGCCTGGGCAGAAGGCCAGACTGTGAATAATACATGGATGTGGAGGCGCTCATGGTAAACCGCCACCGTGTGTGCGTCAGGGGGCGTCTCTCGCTCCGATAGAGGGACTTGTGCTCTGCTGATCGCCCGCTCCAAATGACATTCTGCTGATGTGTTATACCAACTTGTTGAGTCAGCCATGCCATGTGCGTGAAGAGTGGTGAGTGAACGGTCTTGTGGGACAGAGAGCATACATACGGAGTGAAACACTGAAGTGTGCTGTTCTTGAAAAGTGACTGTGTACTGCTCAAACACCCATAAACGCACAAAAATGTGTCAAGATAGAATGAACAAATGTGCGTTGTAGCCATGTCTACTGCTGATATAACACTGGAAGAACCTGACATTCCCTTGCTAGTGGCCATTCCTAGGCAGTGTACAGCTGCATTGCAGGCTTCGGCTTGTGTTCATAGAGGTTGTCACCTTTAAATGTTCCATATACCCATACAAGTGAACTATCTAATCATCGCATCCAAACATTAGGTTTGACTACCTAGACCTTAGGTCCTCTGAAAGTTTCACTGTCCCTTTTGGTTTTATCATAGTTTAGCTACTTCTGCAGCGGTAACATTGTGTTCAAATCCTGTCATTGTCCCTGAGTTTCTTTTTAAAAGTTTAATTTATTATTATTTGTTACAGACTCCAAATATATAGTGATAGATCGAGAAACTTACTCCAGGGCCTAATTCACAAAATGTAAACCTTAGGCCTGTATTGAGTAACTGAAAGGCGAGTGCCCTTTCGAGAGTGAGACGGTAACTTTCGGCCTGTGTCAAGGAGGGGCAGTTTAGTAATACATTCCTTTAGGAACGTGCTGTTGAATGTATGCTAAGTGGCTCTTAAAACTAATTTCAGAGTGTGCGTGTGTATTCGATATTGCCAAACCTCTTTTTATTCGTGTGTCGAGGTGAGGTGGTGTTTTGATCTAACATCCTAGTCGGAAATAAAGAGGATGTACTTAATCATGAGCCATTCTAGCTTCGTATCGGGTTTCGTGCCTTTTTGGTAGACGAGCAGAAAACGGCCACGGCCTTTGTGTATGCCAGAGAACGGCCTTCAATTGTTTTTTTGGATGGGTGTGTCCGCGTCGCTTTTAACCATCAAAAAGCAATAGCTGCATGTAGACTGAACTCTGGTCATGTAGGTATCCGGATGAATGTGCTTTGGTTTGGCCTCACCGTGTTGTTCAGCCACTCGGACACAAGCCTGCGGAAAATAGACGCTCTGCAGAGGAAGGCTTTAGAAAGTGAAGATCAATATCAGTATTGTGAAAGGGCGAGCAACGAGACTGAAAAGAGTTGGGGGAGGGAGGGGAAGGGGGGTTAGTGTGAGGAGTTTTTGGAGGCGGAGCACTGCGAGAAGCGTGGGGGAGGAAGGGGCCATTGATCGGGGGCTGGGAGGTGCTGTTGCCTGTGTTTGAATGAAGCAGAGACGGAAATATGTGAGTTTGTATGATAATAGAGGGGTAACCGACTCCATTTGGTCGACGAGAATCAGAAGTTTGGATCGCGTAATTGCTCTGTTTGGAAAGTTGTGCGCTTCCTTGGATTTTTGCGCTTTCTCCTCAGCAAGCGAGTTTGAGGAAGAATCAATAGGAATATGCAAAGACATACTACTTATTGTTGCGGCCATTAACGAAGGACTAACATCATAAACTCTGTCGGTATTACTGCTTGTGGCATTAATCCAGGTGGCTATAATCTCAACGCACTGAAGTGCTCTCCAAAACACGTTTCCAGCGATTTTTTTTGTTCACCGGCAAAGTGGTTCGCTGTCTCGCAGGCATTTGGGTGATGAATGATCGTATTCACACACGCAGCAGGGCTACCGCTGCGGACACCGAGACTGGGATGCGTACTATGGCCTTTGTATTGTGTAGATGAATCTGGGAGATATTGCGCATGTGGTTTGATGTAAACGCGCAACGACTGAAAATTACAACGCTTCTATTAACCCGACCGAGCGAATTCCCAAAGAAAGATTTTTCCCCCCTCAACCCTTTTTTGCCACAACAGTTGTGCTAGGATCACCTCTTTGTGTGGCAACAGCACTCTCCCTCAATTGACTAAAGACTTGGGGAAGGGGTAAGTGCGTTTTATTCGTATTAATTGTCTGTTTCACCAAGTGCATGGAATACAGAATACTTAAGTAGTGTTATGTGTTATACGAGACCCACAACTTGAGATTGGTATGTAGTAATTATGTACGATGAAGATATTTTCCTTCCTAGAACACCGTTTCAAATGACTACAATTATGCATCATCTGCGATCTGGTGGCACTGATTGGCTCGATGGCGTTTGAACTGATTGTAAATAAAATCACGCCAAATTTAGTGAAGTACTGACGTAGGATTGAAGATAAAAACCAAGCCATGTATTAGCAAATGTCCTCCCATAGCGCGTTGCTCTATAGCCTAATGATCCACCTTTAGACTAATATCCCCACCCTGTCTTGTTCTATAACTCAATTGTAATATACTCCCTTTGTTAAACTATAGATCAGGAAGTGGCAGTCTGCAAACATTATGTATTTTGTAGGCCATTGTCCCATTCATACGTATTGCCAGAGTTGTTGCTTCTCATGTTGATTTAGGGACAGTCGCTTGCAAATGAAGCGCCGAGAACAAGCGTGCCCGACCAACGATACTTTGTAACAAAATGACCAAGTTACGATGGGCGACTTAACATTTGTGTCTTCCCATGGCTGTCAGAATAACTGTAGGTTAAAACTTAATACAAATCGGTCGCTTCACTTTTACTGTACTCTAGGTTGCTATTCCTGTAGCCTGCTGTTATAATGTGGGCGAGTGGGATTAGGGTTACTGTGTCAGCCAAGTAAAGGCCTTGAAGCCTCGGGCTCGATTTTCACTGGAATGATGATCGTCCATGGATAACAAGTGTAGCGCTCCTACTGTTCTGCTGAGGCTTTGGTAACTGTTTTGGAACGACAAAGATAAAATAATTTACTAGTCACACATTTAAAGAAACGCAACGTATCTTATGATGTAGACCTAACCCAGTTTCTATGTAGTTTATTGGACTGGCCTATACTATATGCCATAATAAGCAAAGGATATGCATTGCAGTGTGGCAACTAAAACCCGTTGTCCCAGTGTTAAATTAATTAGTTTTCTTGTAACTCTGACCAGACTTCTTGAAGAATAGCATAATTGAAGGAAAGAAAACCCAACCAAATATATTAATCTCCTCGGACACTCTAGACACCTCCTGTGTGGGGGTGTTGGATATTTGATTGTGTTGTCCAGCCAAATGGGTCAGAGAAGACATAGAATAATAGGTAACACTATATTAGCTCTGTAAGACACACCTGGGATCAGCAGCAACGGAACATACAATCCTTCAAGCCGCCACACCTAGACACACAGCATTATGCAGCTCACTAAGCGCTTTCCAAATGTTACGCACATATGAAATGATGTTTGTGACACTGAGGTTTTTACTCTGGGGTTTTTAGGACATACAAGAACTGCTCCCAACCCCCACCCCATCATTTTTACTATTTGTGAAACCACAGCTTTGTTCAGCTGTCACTGCGGTGTTTTTCCCCCTCTTGTCCAAATGTAGTAACCTTTGGTTAGGCCGCGGCGGTTTGCCACCCATTGTGACCCCTGACGGTCCCTAGTGCCACCCAGGGTTCTAGTGCAGTGATGTCATTAATGTCACCAGTGCAGAATTCTCAGCTGTGCCAGGAGACGTATCAGAGCAGCCGCAGCTAGCCTCCCAGCCGGATGCTATAGTGACAACGGCAATAACTGAAGTAAGGAACAGCATAATGTCTGATTCAGAGATGGAGAGGAGTTGAGCAGTAGGGTTGTCAATACCAACTAGAGGTGGTGCAAGGGGCTTATTTGGTCTCTTTGTCGGCTCTACCAGAAAACCAATTCCCAGCGCTCACATGAAACTCATTTAGAGAGAGAGGGAGAGAAAGAGAGAGACATTTGAAGAGATGAGAAAGAGACTCAGGAAAAAAAGGAGAAGTGGTGGCCTCTTATTAGTGGGTGATTGAATTAAGAGTTGTTTTGTCCTGTTGACAAGAAGCAGGATCTCAGGCCAGCCCAAGACCACCAGATATGCACGTGGACACTTGCAAAAATGAGGGAGAAATTAGTCTCTCTCTCTCTCTCTCTCTCTCTCTCTCTCTCAAATACTTTTTTTTACTGAAATGCTAGATGTATAAACACACACACACACACACAATGATCTTTTCACCTTTTTAAATGGAAGTGTTTAGGCTCTCTCGGATAATTACCAATGCTTAGACAAATGCATACGCATGATCGTATGTCAACATCCTTGCAGAATTTAGGTTGAATGAGGAAGGGGAAAGTTGTCGTAAGTGTAGCGGTCAAAGGTCGGGTCACCATGGAAACATGGCCCACCCCTTTCCCATCTCCTATACCCTCTTTTCATCCCTATAGTAACAGACAAGCTCGGTTACCCCGGAGACCACGGGGCATGCTAGGGGAATGTGTGTGTGTGTGTGTGTGTGTGTGTGTGTGTGTGTGTGTGCGTTTAAGAGAGAGCCTTGGAGCATGTGTTTGTGTGTGAGGAGGGTATTGGGATAAATTGGAGATGGTCCCCCACTGAAAGAGTTCCAGCTGGCTCTTAATCCATAAAGTTTGAGGATTGTTGTACAATTAAATGGGGGGGTGTAAATCACAAAGAGAAATGCCATTGGGATCCGTGTGAGTACGTTATTAGTCATCGGTATTCAAACCGTATTCATTTGACTACATAATGTGATTTCACCATATTATGTTTTGGCGACAATTATTGTAAAACACATTTGGTGATCTCCACACACAATATGTGCATCTCCAATTCTCCATCAAACAAATGTTCAGGTTGAGATTGGAAGGGGAATCAAATTAGTCTTGTGATCTTGCACTCAAGGCAGAACCATTACCTCCTAATTTACTTCCTTGTTCTCTTGCATCTTTCTGTCCAGCAATCCCAAGAGACGGATGAAACATATCTGAACTTACTTACTAATGAATTTAAATGAGTCATTTGAGATGTACTGGGGCGTTAATGTCACTGAACTGAATCTGAACTGTGATGCTGCATGTACTAAATTAGCAGGAACGAACTGGCATCTTGCAGGTTTTGTCCAATTTAATCTTCCTCTTTGATATTTTTTAAGATATGAAGTAAGGGTCTGGAACATGGGCTGTTTATCTGAGGATGTTATACATGTGGATCTCATGGTTTGCTGTTTGCAGTAATGCAAAGATTTTAATATTGGTTTCATTATAGAGTGTTAAACCTCGCTCTCTCTCTCTTTCTCTCTCTCTCTCTCTCACACTGACACTCTCTCTCACTGACTCTCTCTCTCACACACACACACACACACACACACACACACACACTATCGATCATATTCACACTCTCAAATCACTCCCTGCTCTCCCTCTCCTCTCCACACTTCTCTCCTCTCCTCTCCACTCCACACTTCTTCTCTCCTCTCCTCTCCACACTTCTCCTCTCCTCTCCTCAGCTCTTCCTCCTCTCCTGCCAGTCAGCCTCCAAGATAGATTCTCTCAGGAGTAAGGTGGAGTTACTGAAACTGCCACTGGCCCTCTCGTCTAAGTCCCTGAGCGAGCGCAAGAGTCAGCTGGGCGGAGCAGGAGGAGGCACGGGGGGAGGAGGGCCCCACAAACCCCCCGCTAGCCTCAGACATGGACAACGAGTCGCAGTACTCGGGCTACTCCTACAAGTCGTCCCACTCGCGGAGCTCCCGCAAACACAGGTGTGTGTGTGTAAATATGCACAGAAGCATGCCCAAATGAAAGTGTTACATTTGTGTTACATACATACAATTAAACACACAACTCCCACTTCCAAGTGCTTGACTATCACCTACACAAGAGCAGGTGTACCTTCACATACACACACACACGAATGAGCATAAATGTTTAAGTATTGAAGCACAAATGCACACACATACAAATGAATATGTCGGGTAACAACTCGTTTTGCAATTGCTAGGTGACTTCTGAAGTATCCTCGCACACTGGTTTATATATATATTTAATATTTTTGAACACTAGCATGTCTGATCTCTTTGTGTGTGTGTCTCAGGGATCGGAGGGACCGACATCGCTCGAAGAGCCGAGATGGCAGTAGCCGCGGTGACAAATCCGTCACCATCCAGGCTCCAGGAGAGCCGCTGCTGGACACAGAGTCGACCCGCGGAGATGATCGGGTAAGGACACTTAAGATCTCACGTAGGCGAGTGCTCACGCCAAGGCAACGTGCTGCCTGGCCTGGCCTGGACTGGACTGGACTGGGAGTGATAATCCAATCAAACGCCTGACCTTGATTGGGAGTGTTCTAGATGGAGCGCCCAGTTCAGACACAGCTCAGTGTTAGATAGTCGGAGACACACACATACACACACACACACACACACAAACACAATAGTAGACAAACCAGTGCTCTCTCTCTTCTTGTTTCCATTGCATGAGTGTCTTTGCAACCATAATCCAGAAGCACTCTGGTCCGTAAAATGTCCAACCTGACGCGTCTCTTACTAAGGTGAACAAGAGATGGCAAAATTAGGCTTGAAACCCCCCTGGAGGTCTCTCTTGCACTCCTACCTCGTCCTGTTTTCCCATCCAAAGTTATAAATCTCTTTCCGCCCCTAATTAGACAGTGCACGCTTTAGCCCGTGTTGCTAATGTCAGTCATTTTTTATACCTCCTTAATCGTTATTGCCTCACGCGCCCCGCCCCCTCCCGCTTCATCTCCTCTTCCACGGCCATCCCTCCCTCCTCTCGCCCTCCCGCCGCCGCCTTCTCTCGATCATTCCTTTCTTCCGTCCCGTTCTCTTTTAGGAACAGGGCTTTTTATATCGGCACAGATCATTAATCTCCTGCTCCACTTCATTATCTTAGTGGCTCTCTCTGGGAGCAGCGATGGCTGCCTGCCTGTGTGAAGGCTCTCTCTGGGAGCAGCGATGGCTGCCTGCCTGTGTGAAGGCTTTATGCTCAGGCCAAGGCTCTCTTGGGTGACTCTCTCTCACAGTGGAGACTCTGACACTCGGATTAATGTTGCATTCAAGGGAGGCTTTCTGAGTTTCAGTTTAATCACTGAATCGTCTGTGTGTGTGTGTACATGTGTTTTTGGTACGGCATTCGAGGAATCCAGAACGAAGCCTCGTTAAAAGCATGACTGAACATGCCTGCGTGCTGGCGCCACAGCAGTGTGTGTGTGTGTGTGTGTTCCATGTTGTAATTTGTTATGGATTCTCAGGGGCATCAGGTGTTCATCTTCCATTCCAGCGAAACATAATTCAGTGGCCGAACTGGGCCTCACACAAGCAACCTTGAACCGCCCCAGTACCCGTACCCCAGTACCCGTACAGCTCACACATCACATCACATCAATCATCAACATCATGAACTCACCCATGTCCAACCAGTGGCACAGTCACCGAGGTCACATTTAAATTGAACTACCGAGCCAATGCAATGAAAACAAGTGACTTTGATGTCAAATGTACAGAGCCCTGTGGTATGGTGTCCAGAAATGGTACCAGCATATAAAGAGATGGTTAATGATGTTAATGCAGAAATAAAGGGAAAAACAGCCTTTTTCTAGAGAAATGCTGATGATCTTAATGTTATAACAAATGGTTCCAGCATATAAAGAGATGGTGATGGTAATTATGATAATGTAGAATTAAAGAGAAAACAGCCTTTTTCCAGAGACATGCTGATGATCTTTTACCATCAAAAACCGTGTAATACCCATTACAGTTACACAAAATTCTGTTTTATGTTGATTTTTTTCTTGGCTCAAAAGCCTGTTTTTGTAAATAAGCATGATAATGTTAAGACCTGAGCAATGCTAATTAATTATTTCCTTTCTCTCTCTTCCCCCTTCCCCCACTCCTCTCTTTCCCTTTCATCTCTCTTTTACTCTATTCCTTCTTTCTGGCTGCTGTGTGCTCTCTTACCACTAATGCTGCTACTCTTCTCTCTTATCTCCATGCTTTTCCTTATCCTCTCTCTATCTCTCTCTCTTCTTACTTTCTCTGTCTGCTCTTTTAAAATATCTGCTTCTTTTTCTCCCCCCTCCCCACACATATACACACACACACACACACACACACACACACACACACACACACACACACACACACACTCTCTCACACCCCCATCATGCCATTCTTCTCACTTTGTCTCTTTCTGTTCTCAATGCACTTCACATCCATCTCTCTCCCTTCCCCCTCTCCTATCCAACTACTTCATCTCTGCCTGTGTATCTCTCCTTTCATCTATGTCTCTCTCTCTCTGTGTCTCCTTCTCTGACTGACTGTCTATGTATAATATTTCTTTCTCTGTCTCTCCTTCTCCCTCCCCCTCTCCTCTCCACCTACTTCATATCATGTCTGTGTGTGTCTCTGTCCTTCCCTACATCTACGCTCTTTCTCTTCTTCTTCTTCTTCTTCTTCTTCTTCTTCTTCTTCTTCTTCTTCTTCTTCTTCTTCTTCTTCTTCTTCTTCTTCTTCTTCTTCTTCTTCTTCTTCTTCTTCTTCTTCTTCTTCTTCTTCTTCTTCTTCTTCTTCTTCTTCTTCTTCTTCTTCTTCTTCTTCTTCCTCCTCCTCCTCCTCCTCCTCCTCCTCCTCCTCCTCCTCCTCCTCCTCCTCCTCCTCCTCCTCCTCCTCCTCCTTCTGTCTCCCTCTCTCATCAGGATGACAACTGGGGCGAGACCACCACGGTGGTCACCGGCACGTCCGAGCACAGCGTCTCCAACGAGGACCTGACGCGCGGCCTCCAAGGAGCTGGAGACTCCTCGCCCCTGTGAGTGCCGCCGCTTCGCCGCGCCGGCCCTGAGCGGGCGCTGGGCCTCTTCGCCCCTCCTCACGCCGCTGGCCTTCCTCCTGCTGCCCCAGCTGCTGTGGCGCGAGCAAGCTGAGCCGTGCGGCGTGCCCTGCGAGGGCCTCTACGTTTCGCTGGCCTTCAAGCTGCTGGTGCTGGCGCCTGTCGTCGTGGGCGCTCTTCCTGCGCCAGCCCCGCGCCACCCTGCCGCGCCTCTTCGTCTTCCGCGGGCCTGCTCATGGCGCTGCTCTTCCTCTTCGTGCGCGTCCTACTGGCTCTTCTACGGCGTGCGCGTGCTGGAGCCGCGCCGGAGCGCGACTACCGGGCATCGTGGGCTACGCGGCGTCGCTGGTGGACGCGCTGCTCTTCATCCAGCTACCTTGGCGCTGGTGCTGCTGGAGATCAGGCAGCTGCAGCCCGCCTTCTGCCTCAAGGTGGTGCGCACTACGGACGGGGCCAGCCGCTTCTACAACGTCGGACACTTCAGGTAAGGGAGTGTGTGTCTGTGTGTGTCTGTGTGTGTCTGTGTGTGTCTGTGTGTGTCTGTGTGTGTCTGTGTGTGTCTGTGTGTGTCTGTGTGTGTCTGTGTCTGTGTATAGGATGATTGTGTGTGTGTGTGTGTGTGTAAGTGTCTGAGTGTGTGTGTGTGTGCGTGTGTGATTTGATGTTGTCTCTGCTGAAGGGAACATGTGACACATTAGGTGACTATGGGTGCCTGCAGGGTAGCAATATTAGGAACATTTATCTGTTGCTGTGTCTGTATGTTGGCTATTAATATGTGTAGTGTATGGCTGTGTGTGCCATGAATGTGTGTGTGTGTAGGAAACGTGAGGCTTGAGTGAGATTGTCTTGAATATGGGGTGAATATAGGGTGAATATGTGAGGCGTATGTGTGTTTTTTAGATTGGACGTTTAAGTGGGGCAAGCTGCTACATTATTTTCAGCTCGTGTGGTGGTGTGTGTGTGTGAGAGAGAGAGAGAGAGAGATATGTTCGTGTGGTGGATGGTAGATAGAGAAAGACACGGAGAGGAAAACTGGGTCATACTTTACAATAGCGTCGGCCACATCAGGTGATTCAGAAAAATATGCAGGGGCTGCATTTTGGGAAGAAATGAAGTTAAAGTGTTAGTGCCAGACACTCGTCCAACACAGATGAGTTAAAGTGTTAGTGCCAGACACTCGTCCAACACCGATGAGTTAAAGTGTTAGTGCCAGACACTCGTCCAACACAGATGAGTGTCCGCGGTGACGGAAGGAAGGCAGGACGGCGAGATCACTGGGGATGCCTGCTCAGGTGACGAGGAGCACGGAGCACTGCGGCAGAGGAGTGCAGGGGTAAGTTTGGAGTTGTTTGAGGTTCATTAGACATGATGTAATTAGCCAAAGAAAGGGTTCTTTTTTTTACCATAGGTTCATATGACACTGAGTTAATTGATATACATTTCCTTGTGTGTGTGTGTGTGTGTGTGTGTGTGTGTGTGTGTGTGTGGTGTGTGTGTGTGTGTGGTGTGTGTGTGTGTGTGTGTGTGTGTGTGTGTGTGTGTGGTGTGTGTGTGGTGTGTGTGTGTTAACAGCGAAGAAAAGGGCAGGTCATGACATAGACTCTTTATTCTCATTGTTTGTCTATCCTGAGGTTGAGGCCGTCATTGGATATGCTTGTGTGTGTGGTGTGTGTGTGTGTGTGGGGAGGGTGTCAGTTTTTCTTTGATTAGTCCCCTGGGATGACTTTGCATTCAACCTCAGCAATGCTGAACCTTACTACCAGTAACCTCTCACTGGCAGGGAGAAATACTCTTACTGATCAATTGAGATTAGCTTACATTAAAATGATCAATCACGTTAATTAGCTCACATAAACATCAATTAGTTGTTTGTAGCTTATATGAGTGTGTAGCTGGCAATACATTCAATAACTTATGTAAAACATTGATCAGCTCACATAACTTAATTATAAGTTGGACTCAAACACTGACAGTTACAACTTTAGTTCCATTCTTGATCTAATGTTACGTTCGATATTTGAATGCTTGCAAATCAGCAGATTGTGATTATCAACAATGAAATGATGACAGGAAAACGGTTCAATTTTTAAATGTATTGCAGAAAAAAAGTCTTGCATTTGGTACTTTATACATTTTCTTATACATTTATTTTTGTTGCATGATACATTTTATGTTCAGGGTAGGTGGTGGTAAATGTAGATCTTGTTTCCAGTTTAGCAATGAATTGACTGAACCTATGCTTCTTTTACACAGCGATCAGGTTCAATTTAACACACACAAACTCTTGAAATGACTAGTTTATGGTAACTAGTACAGCTCTATGGACCCATGAAGCTAGGCCTCTGCTATCTGGCAGTGCAGCTCCCCCATAGGGGCTGCTTAATGTGTCGAGTCATCTTGACTGTCATTCACCACTTGTGCCACTAGTGGGAAGCAACGATCATAACTCTGTAACTTTCGTATGGGATTCTCCACTTTTTAAACGATAACGTATTGTATACCCCTATGTATACAAAAAATGGTATTGCTGTTTTTTTTTTCAGGACAGAACTAATTCTAAACCCCTACAAATGATTCAAATAAAATGTTTAAAATGAGGGATTTGTTTTGGTAGAGATTGTGGTTAATTGGACATTGATGTCTTTTGAAATGCAGAATGGCCGTTTGTTTTTGCTGAGTGTCACAACTGCACTCACTAGTGTGGATTGTGTAGATGCTGAGGACGATGGCTGACTAAGATGGCTGACTATACTACAATTAACATCTGTTGCTTGCTTGCTTGCTTGCAGTATCCAGCGTGCAGCTGTGTGGGTCCTGGATCAGTACTACAGTGACTTCCCCGTCTACAACCCGGCGCTGCTCAACCTGCCCAAGTCCATCCTCTCAAAGAAGATGTCTGGCTTCAAAGTCTACTCGCTTGGAGGAAGGTGAAGAGTTTATTTCTTTTGTTTCCTTAATTTACCCAGACGTCGTGCATCTCTTACTCTCTCGCTGACTGTCTCAAGCGTTCTCATTCGCTTCTTAGTTTCTATTTCTATTTCTATTTTCTCTCTCCTCTTCTCTTTCTCTTTCTCGTTTCTCGCTTTGTCTCGTCTGCTCTCTCTCTCTCTCTCTCTCTGCTATCTTGCGCCTTTGTCTGACCTTTTTACTTGCTCGTTGACCTCGTTTGTCACCCCCATCCCCTTTCCATTGTTTTGTGAAAAGGGTTCAGTATCAATCCCATGTAAGTTCCCTATTGTGTTCCGTGCCATTGATTCGCGTCGGTCGTTTGTACGATCGACAGAGAAGACAGCTAAGCAAACCGTACTAACTCAACACCGGCCAGCCGAGGCGCCAGTGATTGCGCGGCCGCCTGCTCGGAGGCGGGACAACTCCCCACACATGAGTACTAACTAGCGACCGGAGGGCGCGAGATGAGCGTCGGCGTTCGCAAGCGCAAGGCCAGGTGTGTGTTTGCCCGTGTGTGTTTTGGTGAAGCACGTGTGTGTGTTTTGGTAAAGCATGTGTGTGTCTGTTTTGGTAGAGCACGTTTGTGTGTGTGTTTTGGTAAAGCACGTGTGTGTGTGTGTGTGTGTGTGTGTGTTTTGGTAGGGCACTGGTGTGTGTTTTGGTAGGGTGTGTGTGTGCGCGTGTGTGCACCTGCTTGTGTGACAGCTGTGGTGGTGTGTAAGAGGGGGCAAACTGCAAGAGTTGGGGGAGCGACAGAGACAGAGAGAGCTCTTCAGCCTTCAGTTGACCTAAATACATGATTAAGGTTTAGCTTTTTAACTTCTACAGACTGTGCAGGGTAGGTGCTTCAGTGTTAATGCACCACTTGGGGTATCTGCAGGGTAACTGTTTCAGTGCCAATGCACCACTTGGGGTATCTGCAGGGTAACTGTTTCAGTGTCAATGCACCACTTAGGGTATCTGCAGGGTAACTGTTTCAACTTCAAAATACCATTCAGAACATTTCTACATTACATACATTGTATACATATAGATGCATTACACATTTCTACTTCAGTATACAATTTAGGATACCACCTTAAACTTTAGTACATAGTTCACAGCACACGGTTTAGGATCATTGTCTTTTAAAAGGAAGTGTGGCTTTGTTGTATGTGGACATAGCCCACTCTGGGTTGATAAGGGTCTTACAAAGGAAGTCATGTATTTCCTCATTCATATCTGTTCAGTGTTTGATTACCCCAGAACAGAATGGGTTCCTGTGTTCACTACAAAACACTTGCTCAAGTCCCAGTCATCCTATGAATATGAACCCAATTGGCCCTCTGACTATTCGAATGTATTATGTGTAATGTATCTATGTGGCACTTCCTCCTCCCAGACTGGTGGGTGGCAGTAGAGGAGGCCGTTCACACCCACATCAAGCGACTGCAGGAACGACGAAGCGGCGGCCATCGTCGCCCAAGCACCCGCGGCGAGGTGATCGGACCCTCGGAGGCGGCGCAGGCCATCTTCGCGGCCCATGGCCCGGCGCCATGCAGAAGTTCCTGCGCACCACGCGCCAGCAGCCCTACCACAGCATGGAGAGCATCATCGCACACCTGCAGTTCTGCATCACCCACAACATGACGCCCAAGGTAGGCTAACACACAGACACACACAGACACACACAGACACACACACACAGACACACACAGACACACACAGACACACACAGACACACACAGACACACACAGACACACACAGACACACACAGACACACACAGACACACACAGACACACACAGACACACACACACAGACACACACGCACAGACACACACACGCACAGACACACACACGCACAGACACACACACGCACAGACACACACACGCACAGACACACACACGCACAGACACACACACGCACAGACACACACACGCACAGACACACACACGCACAGACACACACACGCACAGACACACACACGCACAGAGACGCGCACAGAGACGCGCGCACAGAGAGACACACACAGAGACACACCACAATCTCACTCAAGCCTCACATACGTTTCCTACTCACACACACACACACACACAAACACACAAACCCCAAACCCTGCAATTACCCTTCAAACATACACACTCTACTCTTATTATACTTGGTACCTCATATTCATCGCACATACAAATGCACACTACTCATATAATTGTCAACGTACGGACACATATTACCAGTGTAATTAGTGGCCGTAAACTTTTCTAGTCAGTCTAGGGAATAGTCCTACAGCTCACCCACTCAGATCTTAGATAAATTAGCCATCAAATGTCACTCTGCCCTATAAACGTTATAGGTTATTCAAAGTTTCCTTTAGCTAGCTACTCTATTCTATATAACTTTATAAACGGTAAATGCATGATTTTTCACTGTGACTGGGAATGTGTGTGGTGGTGTATTATACGTGCAAGTAGAGGATTTTAGCATTTTGCTTGAAATTGCCCATACCATGCAACTTTTTAAATGGCTAGCATCAACAACTACATGGCATTTTAGTTTAGTAAAAAAAATGGCATAAAATATTGTAGTGTGGTTTATATACAGTGCGGTTTATAGCCTGCACAATATGGTAATACCTCCATGGGCAAGTCAGTGGTACTGGAAATGGGTCCCCAAAATAGACAGCAGTTGTGTAAGACGTCTGAAGAGGAATTGAAAGGGCAGTGCCAGCATTTTGTTTTTAGAAAGTCACACCACTTTGTTGAGACAGCGGTAAATAGGCAGAGAGTGTTCTGACATGAACTGGCTAATTTGAGGGGTGGTTGCACAAACACAGCTATACACAGTGGTAGCAGTAGCATTATGAGTTTTTCATCAAGAACCATCATTGACCAACAGCATCAGATTGAAAATCACCCTAGGATACATACATACACACACACACACACACACGCGCGCGCATGCATAAGATAATTTCAAGAGGACTCCGCATGAGAGGTTGGCGCACATCTTGGGTGTATGCGTGTGTGTGCGTGATACCCATGTTGTATGCCAACCTGTCTCATGCTGAGTTTTCTTTTCAAATTATCTTTTCAAATTAACTTTTAAATGACTGATTACCGATTATCGTGGAATTATAAGCATTATTAAAGTAGAAAGTAATATGTACCTGTCCACTTAATTCTCTCTCCATTTTTTTCTCCTTTCCTCAGGCTTTCCTGGAACGATACCTCAACACAGGCCCCACCCTGCAGTACCAGCGTGAAAACGGCAGAGGGCGCCAGTGGACGCTGGTCAGCGAGGAGCCTGTGACCTCTGCCCTGCGCCAGGGCCAGGTCTTTTCCCTGCGCCGCCTCGACTTTGCCCTGGTCGTCACGGTGACGGCCCTCCCCTTCTTGAACCTGGGAGAGGAGTTCATCGACCCCAAGAGCCACAAGTTTGTGATGCGACTGCAGTCTGAGACCTCGGTGTGAGAGGAGAAGATCGTCACGGGATTGAGGGGGGGATAGAGGGATGAGGAGGAGAAGGAGAAGGTGGTGTGAAGAAACGGAGAGAAGGAAGGAAACCTGAGTGGAAATAGAGGGATAGAACCACTCCGCAGCTCCAGTTTAACATCACAGCATTTCTCATAGATTTTCATTTCTTCTTTTTTTTCTTCCAGTGACTTTCCCCTTTTCAGGGTTCAAAGTTCAGTTTTTAGGAGAATCCCCCATCAGCTCATATTTGGGTCCTTAGTGTCTTCAGATCTTACCTTCTCCAGACGATGCAAAGACTGAAGGGTTTAAGTGCATTTCTTCTTCAATGGCCGACGTCATTCCAACACTAAAACAACACGGAGCAAACAAACACAAAACAACAAAAAGAAACAAAAAAAAAACCGAATTTTTCTGAGGGGTCCTGCTCGGAGCAGAACCATCGCCTCACTGTTGATCATTCCCCAGAAGCTAGTGTGACATGACACTAGTGGGACCAGGCTGGAGGTCCATCACGCCTCTCCTTCACACTACCTGGAAACTGTGAATGCTGTTTAAAAAAAAAAGAAAACTAAAACACTTTGTAAAGGCCTATGCTCTGTCCATCACACTTCATCATCAGGATAGAAAAATGGCGTCGGGTCACCCCTGCATTGTGAATTGTCTTCTGGCTGTTTTGATTTTATTTCATAGTTTCTGCACCTCTCTCTTTTATTTTGTATGTTTTTGAATAAATCTATGGAGTTCGAACAATCATTGAACACTAAGAAGCGCTCAATATCATCAGTCCGTCGGGGCTGTGTCTCGCTAGTTGTCACGGTGACCAAGATGGCTGTCATGGTTGTGTGTCCAAGCCCTCCCCCTGTTCTTCGCTGTGGAGCGAGGCTCGAATGTCTTGCAGCGTTTCGTCTGTACTACTTGTTCTGTATGTGTTGACGGTTTTCTAATATCTTTGCTAACTGATGGTGGGAAAAAAGTTTTATCAGCTGTTTTTCCGTTTTTTTTTTCCCTCCTCTCTTGCCTGTAAATGAATAGTGTGGATTCTCAGAAGCGATAGCGCTGAACATGGTTCCTCCTTTTCTACCAGGCAATGACACACTATGCACTGTGTAGGAACTTGTTGTGAAAGAGTGAGAGATTACAGACGTCAAATGTAGACGGTCAGAAAGCAGAACTAAATGGCCTGAGTCTGTGTTTGTGTTCGTGTTAACGTTTCTATCCTTGTGTATCTCCTATGTGTTGCAACAAGCAAACGGAATGACTGATCCATCTAGCCTTATGGTCATGTGTGTGTATGAGCGCGTGTGAGTCATTGTTGGTTGGGTTTTCAGGAGTGCCAAAACTTCTCCTTTGTGGTCGTCGTGTCATCTGCACTGCCCTGACAATGCCCCCCCCACACACACACACACACACACACACACACCCCTTGCACACTTATGCAACACACACGCCCACTCACACACACTTATGGCACACACACACACACACACACACACACACACACTTATGCAACACACACACACACACACACACACCTCCATGATGCATTGGCTATGTCGTCTCCAGCTGAGGTGGGAGGGGGCTCTGTGATCAAAACATTTGTAGCGGCCCGAAGAATTTGTTCGTGTTTGTTTGTTTGTTTTCTGTACGCACTGCAGCTGTGCATTTTTGCCTTAAAGTTCACAGGAACCAAGAACCGTTGCCTTGGCTTCCTCTTCCCTCTTGAGCAGATTGGCAGAGAGATACGCGCGTATGCACTGTGTGGCAGCTCTGAGACACTGTAGTCCCCCCCCCCCCTTCTCCCTCACTCTCTTCCTGTTGTACATAACCTTTGGAATTTTTATTTTGTTTTTATACTTATGAGGCTGGAGCGGTTTTTATACAGTTAAAGTAGTGTTTTGAAAACTGAACATTGGAAACGTAATCTTGTGCGGAAAATAAAAACGAAATTGCAATTTCATTCGTAGAGCCGGTGCATGCGCCTAGTTGATGAAGTTTTGTATTTTTTTGTATTTGTTGCCTCATTTTTATCAATCTGATGTCTTAAAATGAAGCTAAGCCTTTAACATCTTTTATTTCTTTAAAGTACAAAAACATGGTGTGTTGTAAAGAGATTTGTAGATTTTCTTTTTATTGTGTGAGGAATTTCTTTTTTTATCATTTGATAATTTTAGAACTAAAAACTGTTAAGTACTGCCTTTTTAATAAATGATTCTCATCTTATATGCCTCTCTACTTTCTGCTCTCCTCTTGTGGGTTAGTGGGCTCAGATTTGATCTGCCAGTGTTCAGTCCTGGGTGAGATTTCAGTCCTCTTGTGTCTACATTCTGAAGGGATCCGAAATGTAATTCTGTACATTTTTCAGATGTGGAAAAGAGACAGAGGTGTGTTTTTCTCTCTCTCACTCTCACACACACACTCTCACACACTCTCACACTCAGTCATAGACATCAAAGCAAAGGGGAAGCAAACTATCATACTACATAAGCATAGTATATGTACTGTATATGCTTAAGGTAAGACTTTTATTTATGTTTGGTGGAATTTAGCTGAGATAAGAGTATGTTGTATGGTTGTATGTGGGTGGTTTTAATGGCATCAGCAGTGACTAGGTCAGGCTGTGGTCTGGACCCATGCACACGACTCGACATATGCACATGTTGACTGTGAGGGCTGTCAGCGGGTTCAATTCGAGTTCATCCAAAACCGAAACTGACCCACTTCAGTAGTCACGGTGAGCCACAGCCCAAAGCAGCAAGTATGAACTGGACACGCTGAAACGCACAAAGCTATTGATGGAACATTAATTTCATGAGTGTAGAAGTTGCACAGACTGGTTAAAAAAAAAAAAAAATCATAAACATTTTTTTTTTTTTTGTTAAGGAAAATCCTCTCTAAACAGTTCGAAGCATGGTGGATTTTTTTCACCTCGCATATAAATTAAGTTGATCTCAAACAGAGGCTGTGACTGACTCCATGTCTATGTCCTCTTTAACGATGGCAAGTCACTGGTTACTGATGCCTGATAACATGTTAACATCCTCTTTACAAGGAACTAGTGAGACTACTTTTCTTCCCGCGCAGTGATCTTTCAACATCCCCAAGACTACGTTTGTTTTAACACGTCCCTTGCATGTGGGGGATGGGAGGAGACTTGCTGTCAGTGAACCTATCCGCTCAAACCTTAGCCACAGTTATCCGCTACATGTGCTATACAAGAGGTAGGCCAACAGACCCAACAACACAAACAAACTAATGATTTGTACGTGCTAGGTGGAGTCATGATGCTATAATAGAGAGTGCATTATGGTGGCTGTATGTCACAGCATGGCACACTGTCTAGGTGGAGTTATACTATACTATACTATGCTATAGTAGAGAGTGCATTGTAAGATAAGTCACCAGGTGCAGGAGACATGCTGGGGCTGTGGTCTGGGGGGACGTGTGTGTGTGTATGTAGGTTGTGGTCGGGGGGAGGTGTGAATGTATGTAGGCTGTAGGACACATGCTGAAGCTGTGGTGTGTATGTTTGTAGGCTGTATGTGGCAACATGGCACACTGTCTGTGAATATACTGTCAGTACACATAACATGTCTTTCAAGGACTACAAAATTGTAAAAATTACCTGAAATGTAATGTACTTATTTACACATTAACACGTGTAGAGTTTGTATAGTTTTGAAGATTGGGGATGTTCTGTTCACAGTAATGTAGAAGTCTCAAAGTGCGCAAGGCTCTTAACACCTAGAACGTTTCACACCAAAGGATTTGCTGCATAGTAACACATCGAGTCAACGAGTCCTGTACTGATTCATTGACAGTTGGTACGGTGTATAGTTTTCATGTGTCTTAATACTCTTCTGACTAAACTAAAAATCCCAATTAGTTTACTGAAGTGAAAGAAGTCCAATTTAACTCTAGCCGGGTTAGGGTAGGGCCTGTTTTACCGTGACGACGAGAGAACAGAACTCTGGCCGAGGGCTGCCTGTTTTACCGTGACGAGAACAGAACTTCCCCATAGAGTTTCAGTTGTTGTGGGTTTGAGTTGTGTGAAGTCTGCTCACGTGGGGTGGCCTCTTGATCACGTAGTGCTCTTTCCACCCACACACACACACACACACACACACTACACACATACACACACCACATACACACACACGCCCACACACACGCCCACACACACACGCTGCTTCCTTCACATGCTCCAAGCAAGAATGAGCAGTTGTGACGTACTTTGATGATGCATCGTGATACTTACTGACAGACAATCATATGACAAATTCCAGGGATGAATTTTGTTTCTCTTCTCGGACACTAAACAAGGGCAAAGTGCTCACATTAGTGTAAGAAAAGACAAATAAAACAAAACATTTCTGAGGCCATAAAACTCTTTGTCAGTCTTGGCCAGGCAGCCCCTGCTAATACATATCTCTCTCACTCACTCACTCACTCACACACACACACACACACACACACACACACACACACACACACACACACACACACACACACACACACACACACACACACACACACACACACACACACACACACACACGCTCTCTCTCACTCACTCACTCACTCACTCACTCACTCACTCACTCACTCACACACACACACACACACACACACACACACACACACTCTCTCTCTCGCTCACACACACTCACATGCTCTCTCTCTCTCACACACACACACACATTCTCTCTTTCTTTCTCTCTCTCTCTCACTCTCTCTCTCTATCTCACACACACATTTGCTATATCTCTCTCTTTCTCACATCTCAAGGAAACAGTTGGCTGTCCCTGAGTTGTGTTCCTGCTGGATTATGGCATCACTCTGTTTCCGAGCAACTAATCTCACACCAGCGGCAGATCCAAACAGCAGCCACATGAATGCATGCTTCCACATACGGGGACAGAAAGAGGGAGAGAATTCTCATCAAATACAAAGTGCATTCAGAAAGTATGTAGACCCCTTCACTTGTTTCACATGGTGTTACATTGCAGCCTTATTGTGAACTGTTTTTAAATACATGTTCCCCTCAGTAGTGTATACTCAATACAACATAATGACAAAGTGAAAACAGGATTCTTTTTTTTTGTTGCAAATTTACCAAAAAGGAAAAGCTAAAATATATCAAATTTAAATAAGTATTCAAACTCTTTGCTATGACACTTAAAATGTAGCTGAAGTGCCTCCACCATCTGTCGATCATCTCCTGTGGTAGTCCACCTATGGTAAATTCAATTGATTAGACATGATTTGGAAAGGCACCCACCTATCAACATAAGGTCTCACAGCTGACAATGCATATCAGAGCCCAAACTAAGCCATGCGGTTAAAGGAACTGCCTACAGAGCGCAGAGACTGGACTGTGGGGAAGGCTACAAACATGTCTGCTGCGAGGCACACATCAGGGGAAGGCTTCAAACATGTCTGCTGCATAGAGACAGGACTGTGGGGAGACACACATCTGGGGAAGGCTACAGACATGTCTGCTGCATAGAGACAGGACTGTGACGAGGCACACACCAGGGGAAGGCTACAAACATGTCTGCTGCATTGAAGGTTCCCAAAAGCACAGTGACCTCCATAATTCTGAAATGGAAGAAGTTAAGAGACTCTTCCTTGAGCTGGCCGCCCAGACAAACTGAGAAATCAGGGGAGAATGGCCTTGGAATGGTGGTGGTTGCATCGTGCTGTGATGCAGTTTTTCTGTGTCGGGGACTAGGCGACTGGTCAGGGTTGAAGGAAAGCTGAACGGAGCAAAGAATATCAGAGAAACCTCGTCCAGAGCGCCGCGGTCCTCAGCCTGGACTGAAGGTTCACCTTCCCACAGGACGATGACCCTACGCACACAGCCAAGACCACGCAGGAGTGGCTTAAGGACAACTCTCTGAATGCCCCTGAGTGATCTAACTTAAACCCAATCAAATGTCTCAGGAGAGAACTATAAATGGCCGTCCACCAACAGTCCCCATCCCACCTGACAGAGCTTGAGAGGATCTGCAATACTTATGTCAGTATGATATTTCATTTTTTTCTTTTTTAATAATAATAATAATAAATGTGAAAACAGTGAGGGTGTCGGAATACTTTCTGAATGCAGTGTACAGTAGGCTTACAGCATCAAAACATGGTAACGAGTGAGGGGGGGGGGTTGAACATACGGAAGTGTGCTGTTCCTTCCTCTTTGTTGGCGGCCTCATCATACCTCGCTCGCTGTCTTGGTCTAACGGAGTCAGACTGCAGAGTCTACGGGTATAGGGATGTTTGTAGCATTACTCCTCATGTTTGGACCACTTCATTGTCACTCAGGTAAGAAGTTAATGTCTGTTTAACATAATCTTAAGTTTTTCAGCATAGTATCAGCATAATACCTCCAGTATTGTATCAACTTGGCGCTCTGGGCTTATCATGTCCTCTGTCAAGGGGAACAAGTAAAATGTCTACTGCCGGTGAAGAGTTATGCGTCTTTTCCAAAAGAGACCTCTAACTACAGATGATTTATTTTATGACTTATTTATTATAACAGCTAATGGCTCTGTCACTGCCCTGTTTGAGTCTGTGTGCAATAAGGGTGTCGCATGTGTGCAAGTAAACGGTTTATGGCAAGCCACATTTGAGCTAGACTTACAGTCATACCACACTGAGCACACCCGATCTCGTACGATCTCGGAAGCAGTGCGGTGCCGTGCCTGGTTAGTACTTGGATGGGAGACCACCTGGCAAGACCAGATGCTGTCAGCTGAAGCTGGGTGGGCCAATCCCTCGCTCAGTGGAGTTACTGGATAACTGAAACATCGAGAACAAGTGGATACCAAATCTGGTGGCAACTTGCTATCAATGGCCTATGCTCCACTATGGAGTGAGAGGGTGAATAACCACACATCTGAGCTGGCTAGTTATTTTAAGACTTTTGAAACTGTCCAGCAAACACCAGAAGAAGTATCATAGGGGTCTTGTAGCCACTCAGTCAATCTGGTTGGACTGTCTGGAGTATCATAGGGGTCTTGTAGCCGCTCAGTCAATCTGGTTGGACTGTCTGGAGTATCAGGAGTCTTGTAGCCGCCCATTCAATCTGGTTGGACTGTCTGGAGTATCATAGGGGTCTTGTAGCCGCTCAGTCAATCTGGTTGGACTGTCTGGAGTATCATAGGGGTCTTGTAGCCGCTGTCTGACTGTCTGAATTGCTTGTGTTACTTGTTGCAATGCTAACTTCTTGATATTACTTCACTGGGAATATTGAGTGACAAAACGTTTGTCTTACTTTTAAATTTTTTTATTTAACAACTAAAGAAAATCCCATACTATTTATCTACTGAATTAGGAGCAAAGCTATTTACACGAGGATGCTTAGACTCACCAAGTTTCTAATGTGACTTTGGAGGTAAAGAACAAAACAAAGTGATCGTAGAGGATGAGTCATTTAGCACGAGAGGAGGCTGTACTTCACTTTCTGCCTCTGAAACATCCTGTGGTCAAGTCATTCTGAACAGGCTGATTGCCTTCTTAGTAATCTGCAAGGCTGTCGTAAAATGTGGAAGCCAAGATGTGTAGGACTCATATTGTACACAAACTCATTTGGCAGTAACAAGCTCCCTGTCCATGGCACGGTGAGGTTTCACATATTGAATTATTGCCTGCAGTATTTTTGGCATGTTGCATTACATTGGCTTACACCTTAACCTTAAATACCATAACCATAACTTGCTTGGGCCTACATTTCAGTTTGCCTAAAGAAATGTGGCTGACCATCAATAGGTCTTTACATGGAAAGCGTATCATTGCATCCTCCACAATGTCTTCCAGAGGGGGTGAGAGTAGGAAGTAGGGTCGGGGGTTGGGTTTGGTGGGGAGTATTTTAGACTGTGGACACAAAGGGTAAAAAAAGGGTAACATTTTATATAGATAGTCCTAACCTACAGGACTTTAGAGATGCTTTGTTGAAATTCAAGTTCAGTCGTACTAATTGTTCACGGAACATTACCTTCATCAAGTCTGACCCCTGACCCTAACTGCAACCATTCAGTTTAGTTTCAACAGACAGTTTCAAATCTGGGCATCTGTAGATAGTCTGTAGGGGACCATCAAAATGATGTCTGACCAAAAAGAGTGTTATTATTCAACAGAGCACATGTCATAAATGTATATTTTTAATATATATATATATATATATGTTTATCTGCTGTACATACAGAGCCAGTGCAGATCACTGCATACGAGGGGGACACGGTCACGCTACAGTCGACAGGAAACACCACGTGGAATTTCAGCAGAATCCGGTGGTCCATATTCGACAACAAGACTTTCATCGCTACTTTCAAAGGGGGAGACCTGAGAACCGACCTGTTCTGGAGTTACACGGGTCGACTTACTCTTAACCGCACCACTGGTGACCTGCAGATCAAAAATGTGGTTAAAAGAGATGCCAAATTATATTCAGTGCTTTTGATGGATGTCAGCGGCCCGCAGCAAAACCATGACGTTCAGCTCACAGTGAGAGGTAAGAGGTGAGGGGAGAGAGGTGAGGGGTGAGAGGTGAGAGGTGAGGGGTGAGAGGTGAGAGGTGAGAGGTGAGGGGTGAGAGGTGAGAGGTGAGGGGTGAGAGGTGAGAGGTGAGAGGTGAGAGGTGAGGGGTGAGAGGTGAGAGGTGAGAGGTGAGAGGTGAGAGGTGAGGGGTGAGGGGTGAGAGGGTTGAGGGGTGAGAGGCTGAGAGGTGAGGGGTCGAGAGCGTGGAGATGGTGAGAGGTGAGAGGTGAGGACGGTGAGGGGGTGAGCGAGGTGAGACGGTGAGAGGTGAGGGCGTGAGGGGTGAGAGGTGAGGGGTGAGAGGTGAGAGGTGAGAGGTGAGAGGTGAGGGGTGAGGGGTGAGAGGTGAGGGGTGAGGGGTCAGGGAGCCAAAGCAGGCCTATCTGTTGCCTATATGATACAGTGTAAGCAGTGAACACATGGCGATTTGAGTCCTACAGTCACAAACAAAAGGTTTTAAGAGTGTTAACGGTGACGTGTAAGAATGTTCCCTTTTGGGTTTCTGTGTGCAGCTACTGCCATTGTTTTATTTGATCTCCCACACTGCTGTGATAGAGGGGAACATGAAGGGAACGGAAATTCCTTTTTTATGATGATTCATAATTCATGATGATTGGTCGCGATGGTGGGGTGTGTGTGTGTGTGTTTCAGTGTGTGTGAGAGTGTGTGAGTGTGAAGTTTGATACCACAGAAAACCATATTGAACCATTTTTTAGAAATTGTGTAGGCTATACATTTTTATCTGAACAATACCTGAAATATGCTTTCTTAGTAAAATTGTTTTATTTGAAAGTGTAACTTCACCCCCAGCTCTGAGCCAAATTCCACCCACTGCATCACTATGAAGAAAGCCAAAGGGTGGGCAGGAGGTTGAGAGGGGGGCAGAGTGGGGGGTGTGATGGTTGGGAGGGGGCGGAGTGGGGGGTCTTTGTGTGTGTGTGTCTGTGTGTGTGTCTGTGTGTGTGTGTGTCTGTGTGTGTGTGTGTGTGTGTGTGTGTGTGTGTGTGTGTCTGTGTGTGTGTGTGTGTGTGTGTGTGTGTGTCTGTGTGTGTGTGTGTGTGGGGGGGGGCATTTCCTGATGTGGATATGTCGTAGATATGTCGGCGTCAGTTCAGTGGGATTTTAAACCGTAGGTGGCCTGTTGAGCTATTTTCCACCCAGAAAGTTGTGTGGAGGTTTTTGTCTATGAACTAAATGTCTAAAATGGTTCAACCTTAAACCAAATACCCTAGGATGGCTAAATTCACTGGATGCAATTTAAACATGATTGATGGTGTTTCCTCTTGTTCTATCCAGCAAAGCTGCGTCAGCCGACTCTAAGCAACAAAGGAGTGGAGTACGGAAATGGTCAGTGCGAGGTAAAGCTGGTCTGCACGTCGCCTCAGACAGGACTTAACTTCACATGGGCTTATCTGGGGGATTCTTCCGTGCTCTTTAAATCCCATTCCTTGGACCGTAACAGCTCCTTCCTGTGGGCATACCTACCAACAGGCAGTGCCGCAAACTTCAGCTGCACGGTCAGCGACAACCTTCGAAACACGAGCAACAGCTTGCAGGTGCCATGCAGAGGTAGGTGTCATCAGCTGAGCTGTGTCAGTTTGAGTTCTCTATATGAAATCTTATATTTCACAACAAAGTTCAATCTATCAAAAGAAAGCTCACTTAAACATTTATTTTTGTCTTCTCAGACGAGCGTAACCATTGGATCATTGTGTACATCTTTGGAGTGTTCACAACTCCCTTTGTACTCTTGCCTTTGAAGTGGTGGACAGGCTGCCAACCGATAGCTGCTACAGCAGTGTAAGACGCAGTATAACTATTGACAGAAATGCCTTTATTTATTTCCCCAAAAAGAAGCTTTTTATAGAAACATCAAGCACAAATACATTATTGACCTACAACTGTAATGTGATTCTGAAGACATGATACATAAACTAAAATATAAGTTCCCAAATATATGTTCCAAAAATATAACTTTTCAGTTTGTGATATTCAGTATATCAACACATTTCTTTGGTACAGTGTACAGTTTGGTACACGTACAAAGGTGCAGTGTGTAGTTTATAGTGGCATCTATTTGTAGTAATTGAATATAGTATTCATAATTATGTTTTCATTAGTTGTTACCTGTACCTATGACTCCTTATGTTTTAGGAGGGCTCTAGAGGTCTTTTCGCATAATTTGATGGCCATGTAGTACTTGCACATTCTTGTTCAGGGAAGGGTATTCAGCTGGTTGCAATTCAGCTACTTCGCTACTATATGCCAGTAAAAACTGCACTGCCCCTTTAAAACAGGTTTAATTTCTTATTAAATGAGACTACTAGGTACTAGGTCATCTACCTCAATGGCAGTCTCTCTGATAACAAAACTGTTTCTTGTGGTGTTCCAAGAGGGAGCTCCCTCGGTCCACTTTTGTTTTTGATTTTTATAAATGATTTGCCATCTGTTATTATAAGTGCTGATGAAGTCATGTATGTGGATGAGTCTACTCTTTTTACCTCTTCACACACGTTAGTGGAGCTGAGAGAAAATCTTATTCTTGATCTTCAAAATGTAATAAGCTGGGTGAGAATGAACAAAAACAGAAAACACCTACAGAAACTTCATGTTGCAGAAAACAGAGCAGCCAGATATAGAGAACTATATGTTAAGAACTGTTCTCTATAGGGGTGAGGTGGAGGTGGAATAAGCTGCCTTTAGACATGAGAAAGATAGAGAATAGCGCCACATAGAAGAGGTCATTAAGATGTCATTTTTTTTAGAACAGATACACAAGTAATTTTTGGGCTATCAAGTCTAATTGTGTTTTGTACATTTTACTTTTCGTTTTTGTAATTTTGTTTAGTACTGTTGAAATGTTTGTCTATGCGTATTGTTTAATGTATACTCTCTGTATTACTTGAATTTTTACTCTCTGGTGTTGTTTCTCTGTATAACCTGAACTGCTTTTACTTAAATGTATATTTGTCATGTCTGTGCTGAACCGAGATCCGGTCACGCCCCCTTTCGTCACTTTTGGACTCCTACACCTCAGCTATAGCTCAATCACGTCACACTTACACGATTGCGTTGGAATGCGTTGATCCGTCAAGGTTGACGGATCCCCATTCACTTTGAATGGGGTGACGTCATCCATTGCAGAACTGAATTGTGGCTCCGTTGGGTTCCGTTGCGTTTTGTTGCATGCGTTGCTTGCGGCAAGAGTTGAAACATTTTCAACTTTTCAAGAGGCAACACATGCATCAGCCAATCTTATTGCTTTTCATGCAAATACGACAACACAGGCGCTAGCCAATCAGTGCCATTCCGTGACAATTTTCATGACGGACGGACATAAGAAATAGAAAAAAAGTGCAGGAATGTAACTGCTGTAAGTGCAAGTTACAGTAGTAGAAGTGCAAGTTAGGAAGGGAGGTGCTCTCTGAAGAGTTGGGTTTTTAAGAATCTCTTGAAAACCCAACTCTTCAGATAGCACCTCCCTTACATTCCTGCACTTTTTTTCCTTTTTCTTACGTAAAATAGTATTCTTTTTCTACACTAGGTCTCTATTGCGCGTAGCTTGATTGTTCTCTCCCTTGTACGTTGCTTTGGATAAAAGCATCTGCTAAATGACTAAATGTAAATGGACCCCATGGAGACTAGCAACCACTTTGTAGACACTGATGGGGATCCAAATAAACAATAAACAATCAACTTCAAAGGACACATGTATATTATATGAATTGGTTTAAAAAGAAAAAACACACACATAGTTCAAAGGACACATGTTTATTATATGTATTAGTAAAAAAAAACACACAGTTCAAACGACACGTGTATTATATGTTTTAGTTTTAAGAAAACACACATAGTTTAAAGGACACATGTATACAGTATTATATGTATTCATTTACAAAAAATCTAAACATGCTAGCAATACAATAGACAATACACTGATCCACCCCCTACAAAGAAAAACATGTGCAACATCAACATGCAATCAGTCTGTACCTCTTTTTATATTGCTAATATATACATGCACTTTCAATTTTACAGTTCACATAAAAAAATGCCAAATTCACAGGTTCAGTTGAGAGCATATTCATAAAAGGCTTATTACAAAGAAAGAGTACAGACGCATGTGATCAACCTTTCATCCAGTTACACCTCTTGATATGGAGAAGACAGCGTGGGGCAAACGTCGCTCTTTCCTCCTTGCCGTGTGAAGTTTATTTTGTCATACAATGTCTGTGGCTACACAAAGGAACAGGGTAAAACAGAGAATTAGGTGTGTTTTTGTTGTTTGTTTGTTTTTTCCACCACAACTCTGACCATTACTCACAATGAAAAAAGATGGCACGATAATTACTGTATATGCAACCATCAATGCATTTTATATTCAGTAACTGCTTTTATCTGAAGAATGAAACTGTATGTATGTATATATGTATGTATGTATGTATGTGTGTGTATGTATGTATGTAGGCTCCCATGAGATAAAGAAATATTTTGCTATTTTTGTACAACTGTCTCCTTTGCACTTTGTGTACCAAGCATTACGTACATTTGACATAGCAGCCTATATATATATATATATATATATATATATATATATATATAAACACACATACACACAGGCTTCACATACACATATTTCAAAATAATTTTGTAAGTTTTGTGCTGATATTAATGTATCATATGCACACACACACGTGCACACACACACACACACACACACACACACACACACACACTGGACTGACAGTCAGCTGTATTAGAAGCGGTATGCAAAGCCATGTCTTAAATAAGGTAGGCCTACATAATTTAATTTAATACATCTGAAAGATAAGACATAATATTCTGTACCTAATCTCACTTCCTACACACTTTCCCACAACTTAATCCACATAACCTCAGATTAGATAAATGTGTGTGTGTGTGTGTGTGTGCGACTTAATCAACATAACCTCTGATGAAATAAAGGCAAATGCCATGCTTCATCAGCAGCCTAGTGGCGCCACATTTCAAATGAAACTGCCTCCACTTTGCCATGACAACCACTGCAGGTGCAGTTTGATGACTTTCAGGGTTACTCTTAAACTATTCTTATAAGCTCCTCGTCATAGGGCCAATGCCATACTGAGGACACCCAGTCTAGCTCCCCTTCAACATGCACACCCAGTCTAGCTTTAAACAAGCTCCCCTTCAACCTGCTAACCCAGTCTAGCTTTAAACAAGCTCCCCTTCAACATGCACACCCAGTCTATCTTTAATCAAGCTCCCCTTCAACATGCACACCCAGTATCGCTTTAAACAAGCTCCCTTTCACCACGCACACCCCATAAAAGTGTTACGTCCCCTCTGTCTAGGGGTAAGGGAACGTAAAAAAGAGAAATGGTGAATCCCTTCTCCCTTCCCCAGCACTCTACCACACATCAAAGTTGAAAGATTATAACGAAAACACGGGAAATATCACATCATAACTTTCCTTAAAGGGGTATATGCCAATCATGGAATTATCTTTAGGAGATCTTCAGAAACAGTAAAAAAAAACATAAAAATACAAAAACACTTCTTTATGAAGTGAAATGCGTACATTGCTCTGATTCCCAATTGCTCTGGTGCAAATGTCTTTCTTTCCTCCTTGCCGTGTGAAGTTTATCTTGTCATACAATGTCTGTGGCTACACAAAGGAACAGGGCAAAACAGAGAATTAGGTGTGTTTTTGTTTGTTTGTTTGTTTTTTCCACCACAACTGTGACCATTACTCATAATGAATGAAAAAAGATGGCACGATAATTACTGTATATGCAACCATAAATGCATTTTATATTCAGAAACTGCTTTTATCTGAAGAATAAAACTGTATGTATGTATGTATGTATGTATGTATGTACGTATATGTATGTACGTATATGTATGTATGTATGTATGTATGTATGTATGTATGTATGTATGTGTGTATGTATGTATGTATGTATGTATGTATGTATGTATGTATGTATGTATGTATGTATGTATGTATGTATGTATGTATGTGTGTATGTATGTATGTATGTATGTGTTTCCCATGAAACCATTTCCTTGGTATCATTAGCACCTTGCCAAATAGCACTTGAAATGAGAGGAACGGAAATTACAATTTTTTTACTGTCACAAACAATTAAGGAGAGAAGCTGTGGGGTATAATGATTCATAATTCATGATGATTGGTAGTGATGGTGGGCTGTGTGTGTGTGTGTCTGTGTGTGTGTGTGTGTGTGCGTGTGTGTGATGTTTGATATCACAGCAAACCAGGTTCAGCATGTATCCTAAACTGTGGTACACTGTGGTAAATTGAAATAAAGAAATATTTTGCTATTTTTGAATAACTGTCCCTTTGCAAGCACTACGTTAATTTGGAATAGCTGCCTATATATATATATATATAGGCTATATATAGGCTTCACATACACACATTTCAAAATCATTTTGTACGTTTTGTGGTGATATTTATGTATCATATGTACGCACACACACACACACACACACACACACACACACACACACACACACACACATACATAGTGCACACACACACACACACACACACACACTGGACTAACAGTCAGCTGTATGAGAAACAGTATGCAACGCCATATGTCTTAAATAAGATAGGCCTACATAATTTAATTTAATACATCTGAACGATAAGACATACAATTCTGTACCTAATCTCACTTCCTACACACTTTCCCACAACTTAATCCACATAACCTCAGGTTAGATAAATGTGTGTGTGTGTGTGTGTGTGTGTGTGTGTGTGTGTGTGTGTGTGTGTGTGTGTGTGTATGCAACTTAATCAATATAACCTCTGATGAAATACATCTGCATGAGGCCAATGCCAGAGTGAGGACACCCGGTCTAGCTTTAAACAAGCTCCCCTTCACCAAAACGATCATTGGGCTAATGCCACTATATCTCTCCTCTCTCATCAGCTGGAACTGTAATACCCTCAATACCCGCTCCCAAAGCTGGCTTTCATTATATCTGCCACATGTTAACACCAAATTGGGGAAGACAGCCTTCTGTTATAAGGCATCATACATTTGGAATGAGGTCCAAAAATCTTTACGGTTGTGCTCATTTATTTCACTGAGGGAATTCTCAAATCTTATCACATGTACAACTGACTTCTCGTGCAATGATTGTAACTGTTGACTCAACCATAGTATTTTACTGAATATTCAAAATTGTTATTTATGATCGTTCCCTTGTACTCCTGTACTATTTTATATGCATATTTATTTACTTTTTTTAATTTATTTTTTAATTTTATTTTTCAATGTATTAACTCTTCATTGTACCCTCGGCACCATTGTAAATGAGGGTCTTATTCCTCAATGTGTTTTCCGAGGCCTAAATAAATAAATCAAATCAAATCAAATGCTAACCCAGTCTAGCTTTAAACAAGCTCCCCTTCACCATGCTAACCCAGTCTAGCTTTAAACAAGCTCCCCTTCACCATGCTAACCCAGTCTAGCTTTAAACAAGCTCCCCTTCAACATGCACACCCCATAAAAGTGTTACGTCCCCTCTCTGTCTAGGGGTTAAGGGAACGTAAAAAAGAGAAATGATGATTCCCTTCTCCCTTCCCCAGCACTCTACCACACATCAAAGTTGAAAGATTATAACCAAAACACGGGAAATATCACATCATAACTTTCCTTAAAGGGGTATATGTCAATCATGGAACACTTATTTACAAAACTGAAATGCCTACATTGCTCTGAATCCCAATTGCTCCTTCATTCACAGTCTCATAGATGGACATCTCATTGGGCCCACTGAGGGATCTCTGGTGAAGACATAAAATATTACATATGAATGAGCAATGTGTTAGATAATGGCATGATACCATGATTTACCAGCAACACAACACATATTTATGTGAATATCTAGGAATGAAAGTCAAATCCTTTTTGTATTGTATGTAAGCTGTAGCATGGATGCATTCCTCTTGGTTTGTGTGGGGCTTCTATATGAGCAAAGCTCATGACGCAGCTTACTAGGCGGCATTTATATTATTTTGCCGACTTGACTAGCCAAGCCGCTGCTTTTAGACAGTCAGAGGACCAGAGAAACTTAAAGTTAAAGATGGGGGGGGGGGGTTGGAGAGGTCTGCAATCCTTTATCAGCATCCTAATTAGCTGATCTTAGATAATGCAGCTTTAAAACAGTGACACATAAAAACAATCACAGATTAGCGACATGTATGTATTCACCCGAGGTGTTTGTTTCTGGTCTGGGTTAACATCAGCATACACAGTGTCCTGCTCGGTGGCTTTGAATAGTAAAGAGAGAGAAAAAAATAGGTTAACAGTAGCAAACACACATGTAGTCATGGCCAATATAGCACAAATGCTAAGAGTAACAAACACACATGTAGTCATGGCTTATATAGCACACAAACACACACGTAGTCATGGCTTACAGTATATAGCACACATGCCAACAGTAACAAACACACATGTAGTCATGGCTTATATAGCACAAATGCTAACAGTAACAAACACATGTAGTCATGGCTTATATAGCACAAATGCTAACAGTAACAAACACATGTAGTCATGGCTTATATAGCACAAATGCTAACAGTAACAAACACACATGTAGTCATGGCTTATATAGCACAAATGCTAACAGTAACAAACACATGTAGTCATGGCTTATATAGCACAAATGCTAACAGTAACAAACACACATGTAGTCATGGCTTATATAGCACACATGCTAACAGTAACAAACACACATGTAGTCATGGCTTATATAGCACAAATGCTAACAGTAACAAACACACATGTAGTCATGGCTTATATAGCACACATGCTAACAGTAACAAACACACGTAGTCATGGCTTATATAGCACACATGCTAACAGTAACAAACACACGTAGTCATGGCTTATATAGCACAAATGCTAACAGTAACAAACACATGTAGTCATGGCTTATATAGCACAAATGCTAACAGTAACAAACACACATGTAGTCATGGCTTATATAGCACACATGCTAACAGTAACAAACACACATGTAGTCATGGCTTATATAGCACAAATGCTAACAGTAACAAACACACATGTAGTCATGGCTTATATAGCACACATGCTAACAGTAACAAACACACGTAGTCATGGCTTATATAGCACACATGCTAACAGTAACAAACGCACGTAGTCATGGCTTATATAGCACAAATGCTAACAGTAACAAACACACATGTAGTCATGGCTATGGCTTATATAGCATGCATAAGTATGCATAAGTAGCAGGGGTAGTGCTGTGATGCAAATGTTTCAAAGGACGAATCATTGGCCAAAAACCTATGGTATAAACCAACATGGCTCATAACAGGTGATAGATTCTAGAGGAGATTTTGTCAATTTTCATATATTAACAACAAAAGATGCAGGCAGAGATTCTGGTGAAATGTTAATGTTTGAGCTCAACAGCCAATCAAATCACACCCTCCCTTACGTGCCCAACGGGGGGGTCAACATCTTGATTCGCTGGAATTGGGTATGGCTTGGTTCAAGCCTCTGTTTCTGTTTGTATGATTCAGAAGTTAGCTAAATTTGACAAAACGTGTATTGGGATTACAATCACGCACTCTAACTTTAAAGGGTGACGCTCTTGTGAATGTGGTTGATGTGATGTATTCATGCGAGTTCGGGTAAATAAGGTGTATCTGTTCTCGATAGGGTTTGTATGCACGTGTACTTGCCCACCTTTGTGTCTCCTGTGGCAGCACACACCAACTACTGTGCTGAGAATGATGAGGACCAAACCACCACCTGCTGCAGGAATCACCACAAAATACAGGTACCACAACTTCTCTGAAAATATAAACACACGTATTTGATGAGCACAGATGACTTGTTACATATTACAGTCGTAATGTCAACAAATCAGCATATATAGCCTGCACATGAATTGTGACATTAGGCATACATAGTCATTCTGACATTGACAACAGCAGTATTTGATGAATACAGTTATTCTCTGTCACAGATATAGTTACAGTTTAATAATTTGACAGACTCTTGTCCAAATACTATGTACTATAAGACCCATGGAACTATAGATGATGACGTCGCTGAAACAGCAACTCTCTCCATCCACATACAACGCACCAGGTGTTCATTTAGAGCTTGTTATTACTACTACTTATTAGTATTACTATTAAAAGGCATACCTAAAAGCTCACGGGTGGGAGGAGTCGGATTGACAACATCGGATTCCCCAGAGTCATTTAAAGTCTTGTTGTCGCACTTGAGGGTCACTTTTGTTTCTTTAGTGGTTTGGTCGCGAACTGCAGTGCATGTAAGTATGACCCTGCCATCTGCTGGTGATAGAGGGAAGCGCAGATTGGCCCCACTACCCGTGCGATACCCACTCCATGAGAAACTCACATCAGGTCCACCGCTGGCATTGCAGAGCAAACTGACCATGCACGTGTTATTCGGCTGGAGCAGGGTCACATTCTTTACCACATTCATCGTCAGAGTGGAATCTAATTAAGCAAGAGCCATCCTTTAGTAAACAGTATTAGGCAAGTGACACATATACGCAAATTCAGTGATTGGAATGAGTGGCTCTTAGAATCATCAGATTGAACATATTATGATTAATGCTAGTGGAGGGTACAGTGTCGTGTGTGTGTGTGTGTGTGTGTGTGAGAGAGAGAAAGAGTGTGTGTGTGTGTGTGTGTGTGTGTGTGTGTGTGTGTATGTGTCCTTAGAATGGCTCTTAATGTGTTGTTTGTATGGTCCTAAAAGTACAGAGTATTCATGTACACAACAGAGAAAGACAGACAGACAGACAGACAGACAGACAGAGAGAGAGAGAGAGAGAGAGAGAGAGAGAGAGAGAGAGAGAGAGATAGAGAGAGATGATTAGCTTACCATAGACTTGTAGTAGAAATGTTTTCGCCTTCAACTGCGTACCAGTTGTTCCTGTGCCAGTAAATAAGAACCGTCCTGAATCTTTTTTTGTCAGTTTGCTGACAGTTAAACTGAAATTGTAAGGGTTCATTTCTAATCTTCCTTTGAATTGTTCAATAAAATCAACCTTAATGTTAGGTTCTGCATATTCGGCTATTATTAACTTATTAAAGTTCCATTCAGCAGATTTGACATCTTCCCTCTGATATCCAGACGACAGCACCACTGTTCCTCCAACCACAGCACTAACTCTCTCATCTGACTCATCACCCCAGACACACACACCTGAAACACAGCAGAGAACAGGACAAAGCCTCACTGATCACACTGAACACACTGATCACACTGAACACACACACATAACCATCATGTACCTAGTGCACACACACACACACACACACACACACACACACACACACACTGATCACAATGAACACACTGAACACACTGATATACACTGAACACACTGATCACTGAAACTGATCACACTGAACACACTGATATACACTGAACACACTGATCACACTGAACACTCTGAACACTGAAACACACACACATAACCATCATGTACCTAGTGCACGCACACACACACACACACACACACACACACACACACACACACACACACACACACACTGAAACCCACTGAACACACTGAACACATTGATCACACTGAACACACTGCACACACTGAACACACTGGACACACTGGACACACTGATATACACTGAACACACTGAACACACACACACTGAACACACTGAACACACTGATCACACTGAACACACACACACACACACACACACACACTGAACACACACACACACACACACACACACACACTGAAACCCACTGATCACACTGCACACACTGAACACACTGCACACACACACACACACACACACACACACACACACACACACACACACACTGAAACCCACTGATCACACTGAACACACTGAACACACTGAACACACTGGACACACTGATATACACTGAACACACTGATCACAGTTATTTACACATGCAGTAAATGTGTCTATTATCACCCTGACCACTCAGATGAAACTTTATAGAACTCTCAACCACCAGTGCACACACACACACACACACACACACACACACACACACACACACACACACACACACACACACACACACACACACACACACACATAACCATCATGTCCAATGTGCACACACACACACACACACACATAACCATCATGTCCATAGTGCACACACACACACACACACACACACACACACACATAACCATCATGTACATGGTGCACACAAACACACACACACTTAACCATCATGTACATAGTGCACACGCCACACAAGACCATGCAAACCCACAGGCACCCAAAACAAACAGCAAAGAGTGGGGACCTTAGCAGATTTCCAGAGGGTTCCTCTCAGAAGTAGACTTACACATGTAACATTAAATCATAATAAAATATCCAGAGCGTAAAAGCAAGTCATGGTCAGTGTTTACTTTCATCTGTACAAAGACGGATGAGAGGGTGTGTGTGTGGCGAAGGATGAGAGGGTGTGTGTGTGTGTGTGTGTGTGTGTGTGTGTGTGTGTGTGTGTGGTGATGAACTGATGAGAGGGTGTGTGTGTGTGTGGTGATGATCTGGATGAGAGGGTGTGTGTGTGGTGAAGGATGAGAGACAGGGATGGATTAACGAACGGGCCTACCGGGCCCAGGCCCAGGGGCCCATGAGCTCAGGGGGCCCCTAAGCCAGAGCCTCTGTGTGAAGTCGCTGTTATGTATCTCTTCTTTGTGGTTGAAAAAGGTGTATTTTGTTCATTTTCTAAGAATCTCAGAGTGCCAACATATTAAAAACTAACTATAATAATACAATAAAATAAAAATGAATTAACATAAGCATAATAGAAAACCTTTTAACATTTTAACATACGATTTAACACAAGGCCAGAAATGCCTTCCTGAATAAAAATGTTTTTAGTCCAGCTTTAAAGGAGTCCAGCGTCTGCGTTGTCCTTAGGTGGTCAGGGAGGCTGTTCCATAAGCGTGGCGCTGCCGAGCAAAAGGCCCGGTCGCCTATGGTGCGGAGCTTGGTTTTGGGGACGCGGAGGAGCGAGCTGTTTGAAGACCTGAGGGTGTAGGTGGAGGTTTGGGGAGTAATTAATTCTTGCAGGTAGGGAGGTGCATGCCCATTTATGCATGTATGGGTGAGTATAAGGACGTTGTAGTCAATCCGGAAAGAGACAGGGAGCCAGTGTAGTGAGTGTAATATTGGTGTTATGTGCTCATATTTCCGGACCCTCATCAGGATCCTGGCAGCGCTGTTTTGGATGTTTTGCAGCTTCTGGATGTTCTTGCCAGTGATCCCATAGAAAAGCGAATTACAATAGTCCAGTCTTGAGGAGATAAAGACGTGGACAAGCTTCTCTGCATCTGATAGGGTTAAAGTGGGGCGGAGTTTGGAGATGTTTCTTAGATGATAAAAGGAGGTTTTGCACAGGTGTTTTATATGGTCATTAAAGGTCAGGTGTGGGTCAAACCTAACTCCGAGATTAGTGACTGTGGAGGAGAGGGGGATGACCTGGCTGTCGAAGGTGAGATGAGTTAAGGAGGATGACTGAACCTGGTGTGGAGTGCCAACAAGAAGGGCTTCGGTTTTGCTACTGTTTAGCTGGAGAAAGTTGTTGCTCATCCATGCCTTTATCTCCCCAAGACAGGCGGTGAGACATGACATGGCTGCAGTTTGGATATTTGGACTAGCTGAGATCCCTTATGCTATATATTCCCTCAAAATGGCAAACTTGTCTCTGTCATGGTTTTCATAATTTTTAGGGGGAAATCGTCAGTAGCAATCTATAACACAATTATATGCTTATCGTGCATACACTATAGAAACTATTAAAAAGCTGATTCAATTAAATGAATAATCTGTTATTTAATTTGTTATTTTTGTCATATACAGATATGCAATGATGATTGCTGGGTAATATGTATCTTGTTCGCCAATGTCAAGTCTCTATTTGATCATGTGACGAGAAGATACAATATAGCTCGTTTTGGCGCAGAATCTGAACGTCAAGACCTAGCTGACTGAGCACAGTACGGTCAAACATAAAAGTGGTAATGCATGATTTGCTCTTTCAATGGACAGGATAGCCAGCCCATTCAGCCTCTCCTGCCCCATGCTGCTCAGGTAGGTCTTAATCAGTTTCAATTTGGAAAAGAATCACTCGGCTGTTGCCCTGTCACATGTAATGTTAGAAACAATAGCAGGGCAGTGCACCGAAGGTGGATGTTACGGAGTAAACTTTGACCTGTTTACTTTCCCAATACAATAGCCAAAGTATCTAATTCGACCGTTAAATCCAACACATTGTTGGGGTGGGGGGTGGGGGGTGATCTGGATGAGAGGGTGTGTGTGTATGAAGGATGAGAGGGTGTGTGTGGTGATGAACTGGATGAGAGTGTGTGTGTGTTGTGATGATCTGGATGAGAGGGTGTGTGTGTGGTGAAGGATGAGAGGGTGTGTGTGTGAAGGATGAGAGGGTGTGTGTGGTGATGATCTGAATGAGAGGGTGTGTGTGTGAAGGATGAGTGTGTGGTGATGATCTGGATGAGAGGGTGTGTGTGTGTTGTGATGATCTGGATGAGAGGGTGTGTGTGTGGTGAAGGATGAGAGGGTGTGTGTGTATGAAGGATGAGAGGGTGTGTGTGGTGATGATCTGAATGAGAGGGTGTGTGTGTGTTGTGATGATCTGGATGAGAGGGTGTGTGTGTGGTGAAGGATGAGAGGGTGTGTGTGTATGAAGGATGAGAGGGTGTGTGTGTATGAAGGGTAGGGATGGGTATCGTTTGGTTTTTATCCGATACCGGTACATAACCGATACTTTTAAAACGATATCGGTGCCTAAACGGTGCCGGAACCGATACTTTTATAAAAAAATAATAAAAAAGTGACGATTGACGACATTTAAGAAAGGCTTTTTTTATTGCCAAATATATGAACTGTTTAAAGTAAATTATATATATAAATAAATACGAAACACTTTTTAACTTAATACTTAAATAATATATGAACTGTTAACAAAAGTTTAGACTATACTTAAATAAATACAAATAAATACAAAACACACACACACACTCTGTACACACACTACAGCTTCAATACTTCAGCAATTCTTTTGTAGAAATATCAGCATATTTGCCTTCTCCGGCAAAATGCGACACATTTCCTGACTAATCGCATGACCTGCACAGGAGAAAACCCTCTTCGATACCGGTGCTAAACCGATACTTTTTAAACGATACCAGTGCCTGAACCGATACTTTTTTTTTTTTAAGCACAAAGCGACAATTGACGACATTAAAGAAAGGCTTTTTTTATTGCCAAGGCAATTTTTTTTCTTCAAATTGAACAATATATTAACTGTTTAAAGTATATTATAAATATAAATACATACAAAACACTTGGCTTCAAACTACAGCTTCAAACTTTTTAACTTCAAACTATGAACATTATATTAACTGTAAACAACAGTTTATAGTATACTTAAATAAATATAAATAAATACAAAAAACAGCTTCAAACTTATTTTGCTAAAATATGAGCATATTTGCCTTTGGAGTCAAAAATGTATTATTTTGTTTGCATTTATTTCATGAAATTTCACCATTTTATGATTGGTTTATACCTATCTTTTCTATCTTGTTTATAGTTAATCTTGTTACTTGAACACACTGAGTACGAGAAAATGTGTACTGCCCCTTTAAGAGACTACCGTAGGCTAAGTCATCATATTTTTCAGTCTTCGGTTGCTGATCTGCCGTTGACTCTTGCCTTCTCTCCCCTCTTTTCACGCAATTGTTTTGTTGCATTTGCTGCACGTCGAGCGTTTGAATATTTTTGTGCGAAATACAGCCACACTTTTGACCGTTTACCTTTCGGTATTTTCTCTGTTAAAAGGTTGATGGCTAGTTCTGTTTGTGCTTGCTCTGTGAAATGCTGCATGCTCTTCACTGTCATAAGACTGTTGCTATGAAAACACCAATGAGCGTGAGCGACACAGGACAAAGTTTACATTGGGAGCTGGGGCAGTTTTACATGTGCCCCTCGGAATCTGCCTAGCAACCGTTTTCAATTGGCTAAGGCACCGAAATGAAGCACCGAAATCTGGGTTGCATTTCGGTCCGGGTAGGTACCGGTTGTATTGGAACCGGTTCTCGGTACCCAACCCCAATGAAGGGTATGAGCCTGTATGTGTGGTGATGATCTGGATGAGAGGGTGTGTGTGTGGTGATGATCTGGATGAGAGGGTGTGTGTGGTGGTGATCTGGATGAGAGGGTGTGTGTGTGAAGGATGATCTGGATGAGAGGGTGTGTGTGTATGAAGGATGAGAGGGTGTGTGTGTGTGTGGTGATGATCTGGATGAGAGGGTGTGTGTGTGTATGGTGATGATCTGGATGAGAGGGTGTGTGTGTGTGTATGAAGGATGAGAGGGTGTGTGTGTGGTGATGATCTGGATGAGAGGGTGTGTGTGTGTTGTGATGATCTGGATGAGAGGGTGTGTGTGTGTGAAGGATGAGAGGGTGTGTGTGTATGAAGGATGAGAGGGTGTGTGTGTATGAAGGATGAGAGGGTGTGTGTGTGTGTGTGGTGATCTGGATGAGAGGGTGTGTGTGTGTGGTGATGAACTGAAGGATGAGAGGGTGTGTGTGTGTGTGTGAAGGATGAGAGGGTGTGTGTGTGTGTGAAGGGTAAGAGCCTGTATGTGTGGTGATGATCTGGATGAGAGGGTGTGTGTGTGGTGATGATCTAGATGAGAGGGTGTGTGTGTATGAAGGATGAGAGTGTGTGTGTGTGTGTGTGGTGATGATCTGGATGAGAGGGTGTGTGTGTGTGTGTGGTGATCTGGATGAGAGGGTGTGTGTGCGTGGTGATGATCTGGATGAGAGGGTGTGTGTGTGTGTATGAAGGATGAGAGGGTGTGTGTGTGGTGATGATCTGGATGAGAGGGTGTGTGTGTGTGTGTGGTGATGATCTGGATGAGAGGGTGTGTGTGTGTGTGGTGATGAACTGAAGGATGAGAGGGTGTGTGTGTGTGTGTGTGTGTGTGTGTGTGTGTGTGTGTGTGTGTGTGTGTGTGTGTGTGTGTGTGGTGATGAACTGGATTTCCTTTCCTACATATTCCACTGACTCAAGTGAATTTTACTCTTTCTAAGTTTTCTTTTTTCCCCTATAGTCTGCTGGTTTATAATGGAACTGGGTGGTTTCATGAAGAGAGATGACAGACATCATGATTTTGTAAACGCATCACTATATATCACAGCATCGTGTTCATCATGGAAAGGTGATTTTAGAACGAAACCAACACACTCAAATTCATAGTATTTAATTCTGTGCTGTTTCCATCACCTGTCATGTCAGAGGTGATTTACTGTCATCAATAATGGTCAACTGATGAACAAATAATGAACCACCTGATCTTTACTTCCTTTATCCATGATGACCCCCTCATTCCCTCAAGTAGGGCTGAAGGCAGGTTCTCAAATGTCGTGCCTTCACTCTGGACTTCTGAATTACTCTGACCCT
>NW_024879589.1:0-170000 GCF_900700415.2 Clupea harengus
GCTCATCAGGACAATGTCCTGAACAGCCCTGTCCTCATGGCGAGCACCCACATCCAGCTTTTTGAAATAAATCAGCGGACCCTTATGCAATGGTAAGACCTGATCCTGTTTCTCACGTCTGTTTCATATAGTGGCAGGATATGTGTGTTGTCACGATATCTAATGTGCATTTATTTTTTTATCAGGCACGATCAAAGATCGAAGGCGATGATGAGGGACACCATCACCATGGCGATACCGGGGCCCCACCAGCAGAGCCCTGTCTGCCCCGCGGACTCCGCTGCAGCGGCCCGAGCAGCCAGACCAGCCACTCCAACTCCGCCTGCCCGCGGACGGCTCAACCCCCCCTCCTCCCCCTTAGTTTTGTAAATAGTTAGTGTAAATAGTTATAATGTGTGTGTGTGTGTCTGTGTATATATATATATGTAAATATCTTTTAATAAATACTTTTTATTTTTTGAAAACAAATTGACTCTTAAAGTTGTGTAAAAGAAAGTAAAAAAAAAAGGTAAAAAGAGAGGTCCAAGAATGGAAGCTGCTGAACCAAGTGAGCCTCTAGCAGAATGTATGTAACAAATGCAATATGTGCAGACTGTACTAGATTGGTCTTTATGTCTAGAAGACTAAAACATTTCTGTATTTGAGTATGTAGGCTCCCAGGACGAGAGCAGCACCCCCACCACCTGCTACATCTGCGGTAACCCTCCAGGGCCGCCATGCACTCTTCAAGGGCCAGTTTTTCTGCGCCCTTGAAGACGGCCCTGGAGGGCGTACGGCTGAGCAGTGGCTGCAGGAGCAGGAGCAGCATGAGCGGAAGCAGCAGGAGCAGCAGGAGCAGCATGAGCGGGAGCAGCATGAGCGGAAGCAGCAGGAGCAGCAGCAGCAGCAGGAGCGGGAGCAGCAGGAGCTTCCCTCCTCATCACCCTTGCCTCCATCGCCTCCCTGCTCGTCCGCCAGTCTGCCGAGCAGGGTGACCCTCTACCGGCGGCGGCAGAGGAGAGGGACAGGGAGGCCCTCCATCTTGAGCAGGCTGAAGGGGGCAGCCAGAACAGGCCTGGGGAGCCTGCTTCATCTGCGACGGAGCCCGAACCCTCCAGGGTGGACACGCTTTTTTCAGGGGGCAATTCTTCTGCCCCCTGGAAGAAGGCCCTGGAGGGCGGACGGTTCAGCAGTGGCTGCTGGACCGGCAAGGACCAGAGGTTCCGCCGCCGCCAAAGGTTCCCCGAACCACGGCCTGGAACCGGCTCAAGGTGGAGAGAATAAAGGAGATGGGGGGGGGGGGGGGAGCGAAAAGGAGAGGAAGCCCAACAAGCCCCGTATCTGCCAGCTGTGTGGCCAGCAACAGCAGAAGGACTATGGCCACAGCCAGTTTGGTGGCATAACTGTGGAGCTGTGGCTGGCTGAAAGAAGGAAGAAATAGGAAGACAAGTTTTTTGTATGTATGTATACTTTTATTTTTCATTTTCATTTATTTATTACATTCGTTTTAGTTCATTTGTGTGTTTTAATTAATAAAAGGTTGTTGGGTTCCCAAAAAGTATGACTTCCTTGTTCTTTCTTTCCCGATTCACAGCGTGTTTGTCTAGCCGGGTGCCTGCCTTTGTTTTGAATTTTAAAGTAGCCATGTGCCTGTGTGCCGGAAACAACAGAGATTCCGCTATTGGTCTCATATCTGTCCTTTCTACAGGTGTGGCGTTCCGTTTTAACCACAAACATTCAGGAAACATAGATAGACGCGTTCTGCAGAGCTGATTTTTCACATACTTTTCCAATTGGGTCTCCCCTCAAAAGCAACACAATTTTTCTGGGGTTTCGAGGTTCAAAATCGCCACATCAGCGCAGGCTTGGAAACCGAGTAGAACGTGCACCATCCATGCACAGAGCCACCCCCTCCCTTTTCTCTCACTCTCAATCACAGCAGATATGTAGAATGGAACTGAGTTACAGAATTGAAACACCGGATGTAGCACCGGAAGTAGCAAAATGAAACAAAATGAAACAAAGGAGGTTGAAATTGTTCCATTTACTACTTCCGCTACTCTAGGCGAAAAGCATTTGTCTATCAAAATTCAAATTCAAATTCAAATTCAAATTCAAAAGCTTTATTGGCATGACCATAACGATGTACAGTATTGCCAAAGCATTTGGGTTTGATACATAAAAGCGATTACATAAACAATACATATATCTTTACACAGGGTACATCAGAAGGGTAAAGGGAGAAGTGGGAACAATAATACAAATACATAATAATTATCAGGGGATTAACAACAACAACAACAACAACAGACATGAACATACATGAATTTAATTATTTTATGGGCTCTCCCTCCGTTTATGGCAGGAAGATACATATTGTGCAGCAAGGACAAGGCATTCCTCTATTTCTCCGGTGAGGTATGAAAGCCTCTCCTCACTGCTCGCAAGCAGGAACTCAGGGAGGGCCTCACTAATCTTTTTAAAATAATTTAGTCTTATGTCCTCGTATTTTGTGCACTGTGTCAGGAAGTGCAGCTCTGTCTCTACTGTTCCTTGTTCGCAATGGGGGCACAGTCTGTTTTCCTTGGGCAGCCAGGTTTGTCTGTGCCTACCCACCTCTATGGCCAGGCTGTGTTCACTGAGTCTGTACTTTGTCAACGTGGTTCTCAGATTTTTGTCTGTGATCAGGGTCAAATAGGGTGCTAAATCATAATTTCTGTTTAGGGCCAAATATAATTGCATCTTACTTTGTGTTTTTGTTTGTGTTTTCCAATGGCTTATGTAATTTTGCTTAATTGTTTTTCCAATTTGGTTTATCCTAATTTCAGGTGCCTTTCTGTACTGGTCCTGAGGTGTTAGTAGGGTGTTAGTGTGTGTGTGGGGATCTGGAGAGCTCAGGCTCAGGACCAGCTGAGTGAGGGGACATGTATCTTTGCTCAACTCTTGGTATTGCAGGGCTTTATAATGATGGGAGTGGGGGTCACTGCTTTTTAAGTGCTTCCAGAATTTGATTGCCCTTTTCTGTATTTTTGTAATCAATGGATATTGGCCTAATTCTGCCCTGCATGCATTGTGTATGGCACATCTGTGGACTTTTAAAATGCTTTTGCAGAACTCTGCATGCAAGGTCTCAATTGGATGTTTTTCCCATTTGTTGAATTCCTGATTTGTAAGTGGACCCCACACCTCACTGCCATAAAGGGCAATTGGCTCAATTACTGATTCGAATAGTTTGAGCCAGATTCGGATTGGAATTTCTACAGGGATTTGTCGTTTTATGGCATAGAAAGCCCTGCGTGCTTTTTCTCTCAAATCATTCACTGCAAGATTCAACTTTCCATTTGAATTTATTATTAAGCCTAAATATCTGTAGTTATTTGTGTGTTCAATTGAGTGTGGCCCTATTGTAAAATTGTGTTTTTGTACCTGAGATCTGGATCTTTTTTTCGAATATCATTATTTTAGTTTTGTTTAGGTTTACTGCCAGGGCCCAGGTCTGGCAGTACTGCTCTAGCAGATCCAGATTTGCTGTAATCCCTGTTCAGTGGGTGACAGCAGAACCAGGTCATCGGCATAGAGCAGGAGTTTGGTCTCCGAGTCGTGTAGGGTGACACCAGGTGCTGTTGATTTTTCTATGGTTTTTGCCAATTCGTTTATATAAAGGTTAAATAGGGTTGGGATTAAGCAGCAGCCTTGTCTCACCCCACGCCCCTGGGAGAGGAATTTGGTTCTTTTGCTTCCAATCTTTATTGCGCACTCACTTCTTGAATACATAGATTTGATCAGGTCATAGGTTTTTCCCCCTACACCACTTTCTAAAACTTTGTAAAATAAACCTGTGTGCCAAATAGAATCAAATGCTTGTTTAAAATCAATAAAGCATGCATATATTTTAGTTTTGTTTTGAATCACATGTCTCTCAATTAGGGTGTGTAGGGTGAAAATATGATCAGAGGTGCGGTAATTTGGTAAGAATCCAATTTGACATTTGCTCAGGGTATTGTGCTCCGTAAGGAAGTTTAGGACTCTAGAATTTATTATACTACAAAATAGCTTCCCCAGGTTACTGTTCACACAAATTCCTCTGTAATTACTAGGGTCGAATTTGTCACCAGATTTGAAAATTGGCGTTATGAGTCCTTGATTCCAGATGTCAGGGTAGTAACCTACACTCAGAACTAAGTTAAATAGTTTTAAGATGCCAGTTTGGAATTTTGTGCTCAGGCATTTTAGCATCTCAGTTAGAACACAGTCTAACCCTGGTGATTTTTTATCTTTTATCTTTCTTATTTAGTTTTTTAGCTCCATTTCAGTAATGGAGAGGTCTATGGGATTTTGATTGTCTTTAATAGTATATTCTAATTGTGTGAGCTTTTGATGTATGTGGTGTTGCTCCAAATTTGTGGTCAAATTTATGTTCTGAAATAGTGTTTGGAAATGGTTTGTCCATATTTCTCCATTTTGGATAGCCAATTCTTCTGGCCTCTTTTGTTTCAGGTTGTTCCAGTTGGTCCAGAAGTTATTTGAATTAATTGACTGCTCTATTACTTGTAGGTGCTTTTTGGTATATTGTGCTTTTTTGGATCTGAGTGTATGTTTATATTTTTTGAGCCTTTCACAGTAAAGAAGGCGTATGTTCATATTGTTTGGGTCTCTGTGTTTATGGTTAGATAGATTTCTTAATTCTTTTCTCATGTTTTGGCACTCTAGGTCGAACCAAATGTCCTCCTTTTTAAATTTAGGATTTATTTTTTTCTTCTTCTTTAGTTGTGCTTTCTCTGCTGTCTTTTCAAAAACGCTATTTATATTATTTACTGCCAAATCAACACCTTCTTTAGTGTGAGCATATGTGGTTTCCAGAAAGGTATCTAAGAGTGTTTGAATTTCTCGGCTGCCAATTGCTTTCTGGAATGGTTCTGTACTGTTTTGAGCCCATCTGTATGGATTCCTGAGGTGTCTCTATGGATTCTATCTCATTTGCATATCTGCTGCCATTGACTGCTTTGCCTGTTGGCTGCCTAGAGCCCTCCCCTCCCCCTCCATTATCCCCCCTGCTCTCAATCACAGCTATCAGTCACTCCATGTTTGACACTCTTTAAAAAATCGGAAAAGGTAAGTTAAAATGATGTGTTCGTCACATTCTGTGTTAGGAGAACAAAAAAGTGTAATCTATGCTAAATGTATTGTGTAGGTTTATTGTATTAGCAAACTGTGTAAACGTTTTAAGGTTACATTTTGTCAGCTAAATCAAGGTTACATTTTTTCAATTGGGTTTAATTCATAGTTTCGATGGCGGTAAAACTGCATTACAAAATAATATCAGAGTATTTGTCTAGCTAGCCTTCATGTAATTTAACAAGCTCTGGTTAGGCAAGGTTTAATTTAAACTTTCGATCGCGGTGAAATGCGTGTAGAATATAACCAGAGTGCTTGTCTAGCTAGCCTGCTGTCATTCATGTAATTTGGCAAAGTCAGCTATGTCAAGATTGAATTTAAACGTTCGATCACGGTTAAATCGCGTTAAAAAATGTTATTTAAAGTACTTGTGTATCTAGCTTGCTGTCATTCATGTAAATTAGTAAACGCTTGACTTTTCATTCATTAACATTGCAATACGTGTTTGGCAAAGTCAGCTATGTCAAGGTTAAATTTAAACGTTCGATTTCTATTCGAAAACATGTGATTAAAGTGCTTGTGTATCTAGCTTGGTTTCATTCAATGTATCTTCATTAGTACGCCGACTAAAAGGAGTTTCTTTCTTAGAGCGAATCGAGTTGTTGCACTAAACGTTAGCCATCTTGACAGCCATTGCATTGAGAGCCCTGTTTTGTAAAACAAATGGATTTAACATGAGAGTCTAGAGGTCTGGGGCAATTTTCATTTCGCCCAAAACCATTTGAAGCATGACTAGCCTGATTGGACAATGACAAACCGCCCCTGCCAACAACCAGGCTTATTGGGTGAGAGACATGAGGAGAACGAGAAAAGTGGTGCGACACATGAAAGAGGAGTAGGGAAAAACACTTGCGCACATGGAAGAAGTAGCCTACTAAGGGGCTATACAGAGAAACCACCTTCAGTGAGTAACGTCAAGTAGACGCTGGAGTATCACACATTTAGAATGCGCGTGGGTATTTGCAATTTGTATTAGTGGCGTTCTTTGAAGTTTAGCTCTCCCAACGGGGATAATAACCTAGCCTACTGCTAGCTCGCGGTCTGTCTGCTAGCACAGTAGTAATAGCATTCAGCAGTTTGTCCACAGTTAATTAACCTAGTGGTAACATTTTCGTCATGTAGTCAAGTTGGTCAATATTCAAGTTAGTTTAGCTTCTGCTCAGTTAGCGCCACAGGTTTTCCGGACACGCTTCTGGTTCCACTGAGTGGCCGTTGAGCGAGCACCGCCACCCGGATAGCAGCACTGGTGACCAGGGGAAAGCTTCAGCACGCTTCATGCTTCAGTTCAGTGCTGACTCAGTGCATGGAACTGACTCGAGTGGAGTTCTTGAAACTGGACACTGAACTCGACATGTGTGGCCTTGGGACATAGGACGTCCTCCCAGTTGGTGTTCAGGGGTAAGTGCCTATCCCTTTCTGCCTTTTCCCCATTGTAGCCCGTGTTTTCTATAGGAGGAGAGGCCTCGTCTCTCTAAATTTCATTGAGACATTGTTGATTGTTAATGGCATAATAGATATTTTAATTTTTGAATATTATATACACTCAATCATGTTGCAATGACTAAAGGAAATGTCAGCAGTGGGTGGCACAGGACTGAGCCATAAACCATTTTAGCTAGTGTTGCTTCAGGAGCATGGAAGGGAGGAGTGCAAATTGATTGCCTGTTGAGCTCAGATATCAATCAGATATGGACCCTATCTTTAGACCCAAGCTTAGACAGCCAGAACTCTTGTCGTATTTTTAATCTAGTTATGACTGTATTGTTAAATAATGTGTTTATTGCTGGTACTGGAACATGGACATCTCGACAAATAGAGGTTGCAGTTAAACGAGAAGGCTGCCATACGGCAGAAGGGCCCTTTTACGAGAAATCACGTGGCAGACATGCGTTTTCTTATAAACCCCGTTGCAAAGACACCTTTTCCGAGAAATCACGTGGCAGACATGCATTTTCTTCGATTCGTACGGTCATGAAAAACCTGGAAAAGTCATGGAATTTTAAAATGGTTATTTCCATTATAACCAAAAATGTGATCATTAGTGGGTAAGCAGTCGAATTATTTTAGTTTACCAGTTTGTTCTTTCCGTTCTACCCATGCTTAAGGACTAAGTGGAGCTTGTATATTGGGATTTAAATTTTATTTTTGATATATTGTCAATGTTATTTTGATAATACGTTAGCCTTTTTTTTATTTTTAGCCTTTTTCACTCTGGCAGTGGGACTGCCAATGGAAACTAGCCTTTTGGCTATAATTGGGTGCATTTACATTTTAATGTTCATGAATGTACACTGTCCCTCTTGATCAAATAAATACATTGATTGATTGATACGCTCTCATACTAACTGAAATAGTTCGGTGGCCATAGCAACAGTAACTCAGGGAAGCGGACGGGATAATGCCAGGGAAGTGTACACTGTAAAAAATGTGCATAAAATTAACACCGAAATGCCGTAAAATCATGACATAATAAAACTGTAAATAGAAATACAATAGAGTATTGCTTATTTCACAACATTTTTGGGTAAAATACTAAACGAAATATAACTGTTAATTTTAAAGTAAGATTATGCATATTTCTTTGTAGAAATGACATATGGCTGTAATTTACACGAAGCAAAACTGTAATACAAGAAGCAATGCAGTTTAAATTACAACATGGTGGTGTTAAAATACTAAACGAAATACAACTGTTAATTTTAAAGTAAGATTATGCATATTTCTTTGTAGAAATGACATACACTGTAAAAAAAATGCTGTTGTTTTTACGGGAAAAAACTGGCAGCTGAGTTGCCAAAACAATCCTGTAAAAAATACATCCACCTGTAAACCTCTTTACAGAGCAGCATGTACATTTTACATTTTAAACATGTATATTCAACATTGAACTTTAGCTATATTTACATCACTGCTATGATACATTGTAAAAAAATCATGTGATTTTTACTGGAAAAAACTGGCAGCTGTGGTTGCCAGAATAATTCTGTAAAAAATACGGCCAAACCGTAATCATCTTCACAGAACAATATGTACCTTTTACACTTTATAATGTATAATATTACATTGTAAACCAGTACATTTAACATTGGATTTATGCTGATTTTGCATGACCATTATGCTATAAAACCAATTATTTCAGTAAAATGTACATCCAGTTGTTGTCTATTGTACATCAAATCCCATTCAATTTCACTGAGAAATACCAAGCAACATTATTTAACTGCTTAAGTCTCCTTATAACACTGTTATTCAACTGATTTGTCATGTAGATTCCCCTTAAAAGTTCTTTATTATATAATGTATTTATAACAGTTTGGGCCAGGGCCCAACTATAGGGGTGCAGCAGACGCGGTCGCACCTGGGCCTGTGGTTCTTGGGGGCCCTTAGCTGTTGCCTATTGATATATTTATGTCTAAATTGATGCCATCCCCTTAAACTGCCTATGACTCCAATTTCCACAGCTCAACTACGGATGTGTTTAGAGAAGAACTGGTAATACATTTCAGAGAGTGTGTAATGCTATCTAGGCACTTGAAAAGGTAAACTTGTCTCCATCATGGTAGGTATTATTTGTGGGAAAAATAGTAACAATCTATAACAAAATGATATGCTTATCTTACATACACTATAGAAACTATTAAAACACGATTCAATGAAATGAATAAGTTCATATTTTCTTTGGTATTTTTGTCATATTCAGATTTGCAATGATTGCTGGGTAATATGTATGTTGTTGTCCAATGAAAAAGTCTCTATTTGATCATGTGACGATACGATATAGCTAGTTTAGGCGGAAAATCTGAACGCCAAGACCGACAAGTTGACTGCACAGCCAGAGGCACAGCACACCTGCAAGCCGAAACGATGCCTTTCAAACAGAAAAGTTTGGCTGTTGCCACTCTCAGAAACAATAGCAGGGCAGTGCACACAGAGTGATAATCCATAATCAGCATCTTGGCAAATTGAGAGACTGCGGACTGATGAGCAATCTCTGCTCTAAGGCAGGCCCTGAATGATAGGAGTTATTGTGCACCAAACTTTATTGCTATGTCCCTGTTGTAGTGGTCATTAGCTCGCAGGCAATGATGAGCTAAATGACCAGGCAAAACGTCTGTCTGACCACTGCAACAGGGACATAGGAATAACGTTTGGTGCACAACTCCTATCCTACCTACCATGATGGAGATAAGTTTGCCTTTTCAAGTGCATATATAGTATATAGCAAATAGACTCTTGACATTGGACAACAACATACATATTACCCAGCAATCATTGCAAATCTGAATATGACAGAAATACCAAAGAAAATAAGAACTTATTCATTTCATTGAATAGTTTTTTAATAGTTTCTATAGTGTATGTAAGATAAGCATATCATTTTGTTATAGATTGCTACTATTTTTCCCATAAATAATACCTACCATGATGGAGATAAGTTTACCTTTTCAAGGGATTCGATAGCATTAGACCCACTCCGAAATGAAATACCAGTTCTTCACTGAACACAACCGTGTTTGAGTGGCGGAAATTGGAGTCAGAGACTTCTGTCAGACGCAGTTTAAGGGGGGACATCAATATGTCTGTTGGCCCCAGCTACAGGCCCCAAGAACCACAGGCACAAGTGCGACCACACCGCAACCGGTGCGACCCTGGTCCAAACTAATTAATACGTTCAAATACATTATATTATAAAGAACTTTTAAGGGGAATCTACATGAAAAATCAGTTGAATATCAGTGTTATAATGAGACTTAAGCAGTTAAATAATGTTGTTTGCTTGGTATTTCTCAGTGAAATTGAATGGAATTTGATGTACAATAGACAACAACTGGATGTATATTTTACTGAATAATAGTTTTTTATAGAATGATGGTCACTGCAAAATCAGCATAAATCCAATGTTAAATTTACTGGGTTCTGGATGTATTTTTTACAGGTTTGTTCTGGCAACCACAGCTGCCAGTTTTTCCAGTAAAAAAACAACAGGAATTTTTTTTTTACAGTGTAGCATAGCAAGTGATGTAAAATATAGCTAAAGTTCAATGTTGAATATACAGGTTTAAAATGTTAACATTTTACTGAACAAACTTGTCCAATATAACATAACAGTGATGTAAATATTGCTGAAAATCCAATGTTGAATATACAGGTTTAAATGTTAAATTTACATGCTGCTCTGTAAAGAGTTACAGGTGGATGTATTTTTACAGGATTGTTCTGGCAACTCAGCTGCCAGTTTTTTTCCCGTAAACGATGGCAGTTTTTTTACAGTGTAGATTTAACCATGCTTGGCTACAAATGGAAAAGTACATGTCATGGGTTTAAAACAGACGAAGACCCGGGACGAGCAAAAATGTAGGTTGTGTGGTGGTAAAACATTCGACATTTCAAACATGGGAGAGGCGGCATTAACCATTAACCCTCTATACCCCAATAGAATTCTAGAACACTGCAGCATATTACTGCGAAAACCAGAGAATTCCTGTATTTTTTTGTTATTCTGTAAACAAACAGTTAACAATTAGAAAACAAAAGAAAAATTACAATTACAGTTTTGTTGTTTGAAAGGCATACATTGTTTGTTAATATTATATCAATATGTATTAGTGACATCTACAAATATAAAATACATAGCTTTACATACACCCCTAAAGTTCAAATTCATAGTTTTGAACCGTACTGCAGACCTATTATTACATTTAATATCATCTTAATGTATTAATTAGTATTTGTTTTATATGTTTGTAAATAAATAAATACTTATTAAACTTAATATTTAAATATGAACACTACTTAACCATATAGATAACCAACATTTTTGCTTATTTGGTGGAAAACACCAACCTCTATGCCTCTTCAAATGCATCCTGGTGCAATACATTTGTGGAGGAGGTGAAGGTGTTTGTGGGAATAAACATACTCATGGGTATCCATCATTTAAACAAACAAGGCTGACTTCAGTCAGTTCTTTTATTGCCACAAGCGGCACACTGCAACACAGTTACCCTCTTATCTTGACTACTGTTCATCTGATCCAGCCTTACAAGTGTCCTATGTGGCAGACACCATGCCACGAAATAGGTATGAGGAGTTATGCAGATACGTACCCTGTTCAAACCCAGGGATAGCAGACTCAGGTGACAAGCTTCAGAAAGTGAGACCATTACAGTTTTTTCCAATCATTTTCACACTTGGTTCAATACCATGTACACTTTCTCAAAACACTTAACACATCCAGCATATCAGTAGACTATTTGAACTAAATGGGATACTTTTCCATTGCTTAGATACAAAATGCAGTCAATGACCACTTCTTCAAAATTCATGGATACCTGTCTCAGTCAATGTTCACCACCAGCAAAACGCTGTGCAACTACAGCATTTTTTTTCAGATATTTAGATGCTCTGTTCAAAACAGTTAACTTTTCAGTTCAAAACCAGACACAATTTAGATGGAAGAATGCTGTATTTTCACAGACAAAATTAAATTATACACTGAATAAAGACAGATTTAGTTTTTTTACTAATATCATGAATGTATTCGTTTCCATCTTTGTTTTTGTTTGTTTGCAGCCTTGCTGCCAACTATACTGCAGTACAGCATTTGTGTTGAAATGTACATGTTGTAAATATAGATGTAAGTGTCACTGAAGACATTTTCCCACTATTACGGCTGCATATGAAAATTTCATGGGCCATCAACAAGACAAAGTTTGCCGAAAAGGGAACTACAACAAACTTGTATCCAAAGTGACTTACAATATAATTTTTCATTGCCCAGGAATTGAACCCAGGTCAGCTACTTGTTAGCCATCAACACTAACCACTGTACCACTTATCACACCTGTCAATCTTGCCACACAAAACTGATATCAACAAACCAACCAGAAAAGTTTGTTCTTACGGTTTTTCCAATAATTTTTACTCGTCTCAATACCATGTACACATTCCCAAAACACTTAACACATCGAGCATACCAGTAGACTATGTGAACCAAACTGTGGATACTTGCCCCTATGCTTATATACAAATGCAGTCAATGACCACTTCTTCTGAAATTCATGGATACCTGTCTCAGTCAAGGTTCACTACCAACAAAACGCTGTGCAACTACAGCATTTTTTGCCGATGTTTAGATACTCTGTTCAAAACAGTTAACTTTCAGTTTAAAACCTAACTTACAGTAATTTAGATTACTGTACATGGAAATATGCTGTATTTGGACAGACAAATTAAGGTCTATGCTTGAATAAGACAAAGTATTCTTATTTTAGCAGAAAGTTTAGTTAGATCATTTTGTTGTTTTGGCTTGCAGACTTCTTACTATCTCTACAGAAGGCAAGCATAGATGTAGCTGTTCCTGAAGAGTTGTTCCACTATTACAGTACTGCTCTATATGTAAGTCATAGGCTTTCAGTGAAGACAGTGATTGAAGAATGCAATTACAGTAAATGTACCCACTCAATAGTGACATCTATTGTGAGAAGCAAACTAACATATGAACACTGTCTTCAGATAGTTAGCTTGGATTGACGTATTTCCAAGATGCCATGCAAAGGAGAATGTTACCGTAAATGTGAAGTTCAAACATGTAAAAGTTTGACCCCAAATATAGGGGACAGAATGGATCAGCATTAGGGCTACAGTAGAATTCTAGTGGTATTACAGTACTTTGGTAGACTGTATCTTGTGTTGATGTATGTAAATATTGGAAATACTACAGTAAATACTTAGCATATTTATGCCTTTTGTTGTCCTGTAGTAAGCCTATATAGTGCAGTAACACGTGCAATTTTAGCATATGACTGTAATGACACATATTGCAGCATTTTAGAATTGTTTGTTCACTGTAATATAACAATATTTACTGTAGTCCAAATAAGTTTTTGCCTTTGTGTGTTTTTTCTCCTTTTTGCAATGCAAACCTACAGTAATCTATGCCAATCTAGAGGATACAGCAACATGTTATATATGCAATTGGCAATGCTTCAAGTTGTTAGTGTTTTTTAGTTCATTGTACTCTGAGAGAGAACATTTGCTAAAGTTACGGCAGCATGACTCACTTTTGGGTGAAGTATGAAGTGTTTTGGTGGTTGTAGTGCATTTTGCACCAAAGGTTAACTGATATGCTGAGGTGTGTGTCTGTTAAGCCCACTGTGTGAAGAGTTTTAGAAAAAGTGTACATGGTATTGACACAAGTTTAAAAGTGATCGGAAAAAACTGTAATGTGTGTCCTCCAGGAGAACGTCCTAAAACTTCTTCGATTATAGAAAAATCTCTCAGTAGGTGAGGCCATGATTAAATTTGACGCCATGTTACTTTGGAAACAGTATATGCCTAAGAAACATGTCAGATGGGGTATTAAGATCTGGTGTCTCTGTGACTCCCTGAAAGGATACTGTTTAGCATTCAATGTATAAACAGGCAACGAGGGGTGTGTGGCAGATGATATTTGGTTTGGGATAGAGGGTAGTAATGGATCTTATGTCAGACTACCTATACAAACACCACCACTTGTATGCGGACAACTTTTGTCCTTCAATTCCTTTAGTGAGAAACCTACTCTGTCCTACTGAAGCTTCCTTACGCTCATCAGGCCTCTCGCTGTTCCTCTCCCCCATGTCCTCACTCCTCTCTGCTGCCACAGCACCCTCACTCACTTCTCTACTCTCAGATGAGCTGGAACACCCGACATCCTGACGCATAATTGCATAAAAGAAAAAACTATCCCATTATTGTAAGCCATCACAGTGGAAGCCATTAGTGTTTCCTCCATTTTTCTGTCAATTGTTTTATGTCACAACATCAGCTCAATATCCCAGTGTGAACTACATACGGACTAGCTACTGCACATCTACTATACATTTTATGTAGTATTGATGTCCTATACTATGGTCCTATATGAGCACTGATTTCATTGTGATTGGCTTTCTACAGCTTAAAAGCTGTACCAGCTTAAAATTTAACATCACAACATACTAGCTGGTTGTCAAATAATCTGCTGAATGCCTTTCCAATATGAGGTTTTAAATATATTATAAATGGTTATCTTGCTATTGATTGTCTTAAACTACTGTTGTTACCATGAGCTTACAGCTCAAAAAAGAATGGAGGGGTTTGAATAACTAGTAGAGACGAACGAAAAATAATTAGAAGTGAGAATAAAAGAAAAGTGACCCATTTTCAGTTTTCTTTTTTACTATACATGTTATTTATCTAAATCTGATCAGTTTAGTAAGTAATGAGGCTGATGCAGTCACTAGCTAGCTATCAACCAACTCCTGACTGGCTCGAACTCCTCAGACTTACGTTACCTCAGTCAATGTAGATAGCTAGCAAAATAGCTGGAAAACTAGTCATGGAAATTGAGATGACGATCCAAATTTTAAAATACATTTTCTTCTGACAAACAGAAAACACAACCGATTACCCATGTCGTCGTTATTTGTGCACAAAATAGCTCTCACCCATAGACGCAGGTGCTTGCTTCTTAGGTTGCGAAAGTCACGAATTGACCGCCATTTCCACAAGTGAGGTAACGTGAAAATAACGTCCCTCAAATACCAATAATTAAATGTTACATATCTCTGCAAATAAAAGTGTCATGGGTTTACAATCCATTCAAATTCCATTGATCTAGCTATGTCTTATCAATTTGGAGAACGATGAGGCTGGTGCTAGTTGTAAACCAACACTTCTCAGTGACCGCCATACGAAGACGTTACTGGAGAGTTAGCTAGTCAGAAAAAAACAGGAGGATACTAATACTACTATTTTTAATACGTTTTTTTTTATTTTGATTTTTTAAACATGGTCGTCACTGTCATACAAACGTGATGAGTCGTCGTCTTTAGTGCACAAAAATACGGTCTCATCCAGTGAGAACAGATGCAGACGTCTCTTGATTGCTAGCCTTTACTGCAAGAGACACTGTAATCCTAGTTTAGTTAACAAATACTTCAGAAAAGTCAATGACAGCATACCCAGTTTCCGGTTTCAAAATAAAAGTAAGATGTTCATGTATCCACTAGCGGAGTATTATTTCATGAATTAATGTTGTAGTATAAAAACTGTGTCTTTAAAAGTTGCGGCCGGCAGCGGCTGCTATGGTGAAATTCTAACATGCCGTCGGCGGCCGCTATGGTGATTAGAGGGTTAACGAGCCATGCCAAAGGAAGCAAAGAGCGCTGCTGCTAGCGAAGCTACAGCAACCCTATCACCGGCTTTCTCACCACAGCGAGAGTTCTGCTACGCCGAGCAGCATGTCTCTCTCGACGGCTACCAAGCAGGCGTCGATAACCGATTCTGTAACGAAAAATGAAGTCCTAACTGCGGAAGTAATGCGGGCACTGAAGGTGGCCAATTCGCATTATTCTTTTAAATCATCCGAAGATGCCAGCCTGTTCTTTCGACGAATGTTCCCCATAGCCAGATTGCAAACACAATTGAGTCATACCATGCCAAACGTCCAAATTTAAGAACATCTCCCCACTCGACCATCTCAGATTTGGCTGAAAAAATTCAAGGATGTTCATACACTTCTTAATAGGTATAGTCCCAAATATTAGCTCTCTACTCCCAATAGTTTTGTCACACAAAACATTTTTTTAGCAACTAAGTTATGTGCATTTTCAGACGCTTTTTTAGCAGCGTTTTCTGAAGAGCCATTTTCAAATTGCTATAACTAGAAAAGTATTTAAGCTTAGCTAGCTCCTTCAAACTTTCTAGGCTTAAAATCAGCTACCATTACTTGAAGAATATGGACTTCCAAGGGTGTGGCTTGGGTATATCATAGTATTCGGGGTGCTTGAATTTGCACAAACATTTTACTCTACGCTCTGTGGCAGCATCTTTGAAGGAAGGATCTTTGTGGAAAGCTTAATGTTAAAGCTAGAGACTTGATATTATACACAGACCCCTTCCTATGTATGCTCTGTATAAAAAACCCTCTCCCTATGCGATGAATGGTCTGGAAGATATTAAAGCTTGAAAATGGATGAAAACCCATTTTCTGCAATTTTTGGCATGCTATAGCAAAAAAATGAGAGCATCTACCAACATGAAACTAACTGTTTTGGAAAGATTAGATATTTGTCCTTGACATATAAAAAAAATTGTGATGGTGTTCTGCCTCATTTTCTCAATTTTTTTTTTTTTTAATTTGGGATTTTTGTACACGCCCAGCACTCAATAGCCTATGGGAGCATATTCAAATGCTAACAAAATGCACTAAGTTTATGACACAGAGCTTAAACTGCATATTTTTGTATACTGTATGCTTTGGAATTCTCATTGTTAGTTTAAATACTACATTTTATCTCTTTTTTCATGTATACACTGAGATTTCACAAAATGTTTGGTCATGGAAATTTGGTTTAAAGTCATGGAAATCCATTGGTCAAAATTAGGGACATCTTCGGGGCCGATACTTCGTTAAAATACTTGCACTCGTTTTTGAATTGCCGATACCAAGCACCGATACCACTCATCAGTATTTCACTGCATCAAACTGGCCGGGCTATGCTGACACAAAATGTGATTTATTGTCCTACCACTCTCTGCCAGACTAGTAAGTAGCTTATTTGCCGTCTTGTGTTGCATTTGCTTGATGTTTGACTGTTAGGAACGTTTGTCATAGTGTCAAAGTATTTCAGTATACAGGTTTCGCTAAATTTAGGCGATTTGGGCTTACAGGAGTAAGGCACAGTGTAAGATCTGCACTGCTACGGTGTCGAGGGGCGGAAAGGAAAGTACTTTGTTTAACACAAGCAATTTGATTAAACATCTGAAGACACACCATAGTGCTAAGTACACAGAGTTCACTGATGCTAGTGGCGCAAGACCGAAGTAACCAATCTTAACTGACGTCTTGCAAAAGAAAAAAACGCGCACGCACACAGAGAGAGGTAGAGAGAAAGACTGTGCCACATAGGTTAAGTGATTGTTTGTGTACTTGAGCAGGAGATTCTTCTGATCCTTTTTTAACTGAAATGTGCTCTTGTGCTAATCCAGTAATAGTTCTGTTCACTTTTTGTTAAGCAGACTGTGTTGTTAACTATGCAGAAAATTGAATTGCCATCTGGTTATATTTGCATTTTGTCTAATGTGGTGATATTGTCTGTTTGAAGGCTTTTTTTGTGTGTTAAAACCAGAAAGCTCTGTTTATTTTTGGCTTGGGATAGCCTTCTGTTAATTTTGTACTATAGGCTTGACATAATCTGCAGAGGATAAAATAAAATCTGCCTCCCAATTAATTGCACTTTCATGGAGACCAAATCTAAGAAGTATCGGTACTCGGTATCGGCAAGTACACAAATAAAAATACTCGTACTCGTATCGGTTTGTAAAAAAGTGGTATCGGTGCATCTCTAGTCAAAATGTGTATGAACCCTGTTTCTTATATACCCCGTTGCAAAGATACCTTTTCTTATAAATCACGTGGCAGAGATATGTTTTCTGATAAATCACGTGGCAAACATGCCTTTTCTTATAATCCCCGTTGCAAAGATAACTTTTCTTATAAATCACGTGGCAGAGATATGTTTTCTGATAAATCACGTGGCAAACATGCCGTCTCTGAAAAAACACATAGCAGACACACCTAGACACACCTAGGCACTTTTGGGGGCTTCTGAGGGTTTTGACTGTCACAAGCCTCAGATAGGCGCTTCTAAAAGGCCATGCCAAGGACATAGCCTCCAGATGGGTGCCTCTGAGGGGTCATGGCGGGGTCACAGACTCCTCTAGACGCTTCGGCAATGCCACAAGACAGACAATTTCCAGACACTGTACCTGGAAAAAACTGAGACACCTGTTATCACAGGAAACTGTGCAATATGCACGCTGTTAAGATAGATGCACCAATTGTTCTCAATCTCGATGTAGTTAAGTCTGATGAAGTAAACAAGAACAGGGAAGAACAAAGAACAGGGTAGAACAAAGGGGGGCTAAATCTATAAAAAGGGGGCACGGGGACTTGATCTTCAGGTTATCTACTTGATCGCTCTTGCCATTTTGCTTTGAGTCTTTGAGATGCTCCATGGACCAGCTCAGCAGTAGTTAACTCCTCTGAATTAAACCGTTCAGTATATTCATTCCTGTTTGCCTTGAGAAGTTTCTTGAGAACTCTTAGAATTTTCCACTACACTCTCCAAATTGAAAAAAATGTCACACAGTTCATGAAGACTATTTGTTCAGAAGGTTGCCGCTACCATAATTGTTCATATTTGTACGTCTTGTTATTTATATCATTTCTGTAGGAACCATGGTTACACGGTTCACTGTTCATTCTCTGTCACGGATCATTATAACACGGTTCCATACATTGTCTATGCAAGGGGCATTCAATGTGCACAGACTATTCTATCACGGCTACCATGGCAGTCATTACTTGTGTGTGTAAAATAAATAAATGTTCTTACATTGTCATCAGGACTTTGACATCTCTGTTCTAACCGGACAACCTGTCGCGATTGGCACCTATAGGGCCAATGATTTTCCGTTTAAAAAAAATGCATTTTCCGTTTCACATTTGGTGAATTCCGTTTTTTTCCCCGTTTCAGCTCATTTTGTTCACCCTGAGGTAGATTGATGGCTTAAAATGAGTGAATAATATGTGCCCTTCTTAGATTGTTGTTTGCCAGCCATCAACAGAACAGAAGACTAAACATTTTTTGTTTTAAATGCGATTGGGAAGACGAGCGCGTGAATGTGACTGAATGTGACTTTAGCGGAGGAGTGTGGGTCAACGGTTGAAAAGGGGGCGTGGCCGGAGCGGAGTTCAGGGCAGACGTGACATTTTCTCAGTGGTTTTGTTCTTTAATTAATGTTTGTTCATCGTTGCAATCGTTGTTGTGTTTATTTGAAAGAAATATAGCCTTGCAGCCCAAAATACAGGGGAATTTGGGCGATTTGTTTGAACAAAATGATGTTTCCGTTTCAAAGGTGCAATTCCGTTTCAAAGTGTTCATTCCGCGAATTCCGTACGGCCGCTCCAGCCCCAGCTCCCGCGAAGACGGCCACTCCATCTTCAGCTCCCGCGAAGACGGCCACTCCATCTTCAGCTCCCGCGAAGACGGCCACTCCATCTTCAGCTCCCGCGAAGACGGCCACTCCATCTTCAGCTCCTGCGAAGACGGCCGCCCCGACTCCTGTGAAGACGGCCACTCCATCTTCAGCTCCTGCGAAGACAGCCGCCCCAGCTCCTGCTCCCGCGAAGACAGCAGCCCCAGCTCCAGCTCCTGTGAAGACAGCAGACCCAGCTCCAGCTCCTGTGAAGACAGCAGACCCAGCTCCAGCTCCTGTGAAGACAGCAGACCCAGCTCCAGCTCCTGCTCCTGTAAAGACGGCCGCCCCAGATTCAGCTCCCGCTCCCGCGAAGACAGCAGAACCAGCTCCAGCTCCTGTGAAGACAGCAGACCCAGCTCCAGCTCCCGCGAAGACAGCAGACCCCGCTCCAGCTCCAGCTCCCGCGAAGACAGCAGCCCCCGCTCCAGCTCCTGCTCCTGTGAAGACGGCCGCCCCAGCTCCCGCTCCTGCGAAGACAGCAACTCCAGCTCCTGCGAAGACGGCAACCCCAGCTCTTGCTGTACTCTTCCATAGGTAATGTTCTGTTTGAATTAATGATGTTGGTGTAATGAAATGAATGATGTCAATGAAACAATCTCCTCGATCCAAACCAGTCTGGATTCAAAAGCGGTCACTCCACCGAAAGAGCCCTGTTGTCGGTGACCGAGGCCTTAAAAACAGCTAGAGCAGCAGCTCAATCCTCGGCTCTCGTCCTGCTTGACTTATCAGCTGCGTTTGATACAGTCAACCACCGCATCCTTCTGTCCATACTGTCAAGTATGGGCATTTCTGGCAAGGCGCACTCCTGGTTTGAATCGTACCTCACTGGGCGCTCGTTCAACGTGTCATGGCAAGGTCAGCTGTCTGTACCTCACCGCCTCACCACAGGGGTGCCCCAAGGCTCGGTGATGGGACCACTTCTCTTTGCCATTTACACCACCTCGTTGGGCCCTATCATCCGCTCGCATGGTTTTTCCTATCACTGTTATGCCGATGATACTCAACTGTTTCTGTCTTTCCCTCCTGAGGACACCACTGTCTCGGCGCGTATCTCGGACTGTCTTGCTGATATATCCACATGGATGAAAAATCACCACCTTCAGCTGAACCTGGCCAAAACGGAACTGATGGTCTTTCCAACCAAACAGGTCATCCACCACAACATCAATATCAATATTGACTCTTTATTTCTTGTTCCATCCAAAACAGCAAGAAACCTCTGCGTCATTATTGACGCCCAACTGACCTTCACGGCCCACATCGCCTCTGTCTCCAGGTCGTGCCGCTTTGTGCTATACAACATCCACAAAATCAGGCCGTACCTAACCCAGTATGCCACCCAGCTGCTGTTGCAAACCTTGGTGAGTTCCCGCCTTGACTACTGCAACGCCCTCCTAACGGGCCTGCCGGCTTGAGTGGTGAAACCGCTACAGATGATCCAGAACGCGGCGGCGCGTCTGGTGTTCAACCAACCGAAGAGGGAACACGTCACCCCGCTACTCATTGAGCTCCACTGGCTGCCTGTAGCTGCTCACATTAAGTTCAAGTCTTGCCTACAGCTTGCCTACAGAGTGATTGCTGGTTCTGCTCCCACCTACCTAAATGCTCTTGTAAGGGCAAATGTTACACCCAGGATGCTGCGCTCGTCCAGTGAGCGTCGTTTGGCTCTGCCGCGTGTGCAAGTACGGCAATCCAGACTATTCTCATTTGTAGTTCCACGTTGGTGGAACGAACTGCCTAGCACTACCAGAGCAGGGGCGTCCCTCTCTGCCTTCAAGAAGCTTTTGAAGACCCAACTCTTCAGAGAGCACCTCCCTTCCTAAACTGGCACTTCGACTAGTGCTTAACTCGCACTTACAGCGGTTACATTCCTGCACTTTTCTTTTCTATTTCGTTTTTCTTATTTCTTATGTAAAGTAGTATTTATTGTTACACCAGGGTTCTAATGCTCGTAGCGTGACCGTTCCCTTGTACGTCGCTTTGGACAAAAGCGCCTGCTAAATGACTAAATGTAAATGTAATGTAAATGTTCTGTACTCTTCTGTAGATAATGTTTTGTTGTGTGAATTAATGATGTTCTGTACTCTTCTGTAGACAATGTTCTGTTGTGTGAATTAATGATGTTCTGTACTCTTCCGTAGATAATGTTCTGTTGTGTGAATTAATGATGTTCTGTTGTGATGCCGCTCTTCCTAAGCTCTGTTTTATTGTACCAATATTGTTCCGTTGTGGTAAGGTTTTCCATGGTGAATGTGACCCATAACTATTGTTTTCATTATTTTGAAGGCCTTATTGAGTTATTATTATTATTATTATTATTATTATTATTATTATTGGTACCATTTTAACTTTTGTATAATGTGTATTTCTTCTGACACATGACATCACCCCTGTGCTTTGGGCCTGTGGTGGTATGGGCCAATTAGGGAGAGTTCAGCTACCTGATAAAAGGGTTAGTTTGGGGTTAGATAATGTTCTGTTGTGTGAATTAATGATGTTCTGTACTCTTGCGTAGATAATGCTCTGTTGTGTGAATTAATGATGTTCTGTACTCTCCCGTAGATAATGTTCTGTTGTGTGAATTAATGGTGTTCTGTACTCTTCCGTAGATAATGTTCTGTTGTGTGAATTAATGATGTTGGTGTAATGAAATGAATGATGTTCTGTAGATAATGTTCTGTTGTGTGAATTAATGATGTTCTGTACTCTTCCGTAGATAATGTTCTGTTGTGTGAATTAATGGTGTTCTGTACTCTTCCGTAGATAATGTTCTGTTGTGTGAATTAATGGTGTTCTGTACTCTTGCGTAGATAATGTTCGGTTGTGTGAATTAATGATGTTGGTGTTATGAAATGAATGATCCGTACTCTTCTGTAGATAATGTTCTGTTGTGTGAATTAATGATGTTGGTGTAATGAAATGAATGATGTTCTGTACTCTTCTGTAGATAATGTTCTGTTGTGTGAATTAATGATGTTCTGTACTCTTGCGTAGATAATGTTCTGTTGTGTGAATTAATGATGTTCTGTACTCTCCCGTAGATAATGTTCTGTTGTGTGAATGATGTTCTGTACTCTTCCGTAGATAATGTTCTGTTGTGTGAATTAATGATGTTGGTGTTATGAAATGAATGATGTTCTGTACTCCTCTGTAGATAATGTTCTGTTGTGTGAATTAATGATGTTCTGTACTCTTGCGTAGATAATGTTCTGTTGTGTGAATTAATGATGTTCTGTACTCTTCCGTAGATAATGTTCTGTTGTGTGAATTAATGATGTTCTGTACTCTCCCGTAGATAATGTTCTGTTGTGTGAATTAATTATGTTCTGTACTCTTGCGTAGATAATGTTCTGTTGTGTGAATTAATGATGTTCTGTACTCTTCCGTAGATAATGTTCTGTTGTGTGAATTAATGATGTTCTGTTGTGATGCCGCTCTTCCTAAGCTCTGTTTTATTGTACCAATATTGTTCCGTTGGGGTAAGGTTTTCCATGGTGAATGTGACCCATAACTATTGTTTTCATTATTTTGAAGGCCTGACTGAGTTATTATTATTATTATTATTATTGTTATTATTATTATTATTATTATTGTTGGTACCATTTTAACTTTTGTATAATGTGTATTTCTTCTGACACATGACATCACCCCTGTGCTTGGGCCTGTGGTGGTATGGGCCAATTAGGGAGAGTTCAGCTACCTGATAAAAGGGTTAGCTTGGGGTTAGATAATGTTCTGTTGTGTGAATTAATGATGTTCTGTACTCTTCTGATAATGTTCTGTTGTGAAAAGAGATGGAAAAGTTTGCTCAATTTTAATTCAATAATTTGGCAAGCAGTCAAGGGTCATAGTTACATTTCTAACTGTCATTGAAAGTGGGTGGGAACCTGGAAGAAGATATGTTATTGTAGGAAAGTTTTTTTTTTTTTTTTTTTTTTTTTTTTTTTTTTTTTTTTCTTTCTCAAAGATTTGTGTTGGAGATGTTGATGGAGATACTGCCACAACAGAAGCAGTACCTGACCCAGTGGGAAAAGGCCACAAAGAGAATCGACTCCGGCCCTAATCATGGCTGCACCACAATACATGAAGATACCTGCGCAGACAACCTGGGCTTTTCAGATGGAATCAGCGATACTGGCAGGACGGGGTCACTCAAACTCAGCAGCCAAACGGATCCGTCCTGTCCTTTCATTCACACGGCTGTACAGTGTTGGTTTGCGCACGAGTGTCAGACAGACGGAAGTGCCATTGCGCCACCATCACCATGGTAACTAAGAGAGAAATAAACTCCATCCTGCTCTCTTGCCAGTTAGTGATGGTCGTGCAACAGCGCTTTTGAGAAATCTCGGATGATAAATCTTTAGTAGTTGTGTGTTGGTTTTTTAAAGGGGAAAAACTTGTGATTCCTGTCTTGTGTGATACAGTATGATGTCCTTGTTGCTAAGTATTTTAACAGGTTGTGTGTTACTTGACAACCCCTTTCTTAAAATATCTGCACTTACATATTTTTATATTTAGGCAAAAAACTACTAATTTGCTACTTAATCAAATAGTTAATATATAGATGTGTTATACTTGAGGTGAGAAAGCATGGGTTTTTAAAAATGCGTTTTTTTAAATATCGCTTCAGAGTAATATACAGCCCTGGAGCGCCATCTGGCGGTGAATGTGCGTGGAGCAGGAATCTGCGTCACACATTTTCAAACTGAAGTACCAGTAAATGTATCGAATTGAAGTAGTCATTAGCATGTAAGGCAACAGAAAGTTAAAGTGCCATGGAAGAAAGACCCCGCGTATGAAGTTGAAGAAGACTTCAAAAAGTAGGCATAGTTTTGAAAATAAACGTTTCAAAGACTGCAGGGGAGGTAAGTAATGGAACGCGAGTGCCATCTGGTGGTGGATTCGTGCAGAGCTGAAGACGGAGGAGCAGTGTTCTCTTCATTTCGGGCCGAAACGAAGATAAGGTATGCTAGATCGAAGGAGAATGATGTCCCTAGATATTATATCTACAACGGGGTATTACGAAAATTGAAGATTAAGCGGTGATCGTAGACAGACGAAGTGGCTGAGATGACTTGTAGGCGATTAAACCGGAGAAACTAGATGCAAACTTAAAACGCACTTTTCATTAAAGGGTATGTATACATTCACTAGGCTACTTCTGTATACATAGGCAAAAAGTCTTACACAGGTGAAATACATAGTTGTCTCTACTACACTGAAAAGTCATTTGAAAATATACTTGTTGGTGTGCTCGTATTCTTCCATGTACGGGTTGTCGACTGGGTGGAGCTGGTCTATGCTATGAACCAATGACTACAGGAAAGCACGATATGTGTGTTACCCATAATGCAATGCACCGCTCTTCTAGACCGCATTTTTTACTATTTTAAAAGTATATAAGCATTTTAAAAGTTGTATTCAAACCATACCTAGATTAACGTGTTCATTGGATTGGTTTAGATGTTTAGTTTCACGAATGTGCTGGCTCGAGCGTATTTACGACAGAGAACAATGAGACACCAGAGGTCCTGCGACCACGTCAGGGTAGTCGTATAAATTGACCTCGAACATTGGTATAGTTTGTGCTCGCTTCGGCAGCACATATACTAAAATTGGAACGATACAGAGAAGATTAGCATGGCCCCTGCGCAAGGATGACACGCAAATTCGTGAAGCGTTCCATATTTTGAGGTTTTTTGCCATTCTTCTCTGTTCTACTTTCCTTTGAAAACCGTTCTTCAAGGTTTTTTGCCATTCTTCTCTGTCCTACTTTCCTTTGAAAACCGTTCTTCGAGTTTTTTTGCCATTCTTCTCTGTCCTACTTTCCTTTGAAAACACGTTCTTCGTGGTTGTAGTACGCCGACCAGCCGCCGGAGGGCACTTTCGACCATTTGTAGCTGCAATACACCAGCCTTTGACTATGGTTGTCCTTATTAGTCATTGTAGTGCAATGACCTGCCGCCAGATTGCAATATTTACCATGGTAATATCACCAGTTTTCTGGTCGGTTGAAAATTTAAATTATGTATTCGTGTTACTACATGAATGCTTTGTCATCAAAGTTATAATGATGCCATAATTGTGTAGCAAAAGCATCAAACTCCATATTTGTCTGCAGCAGTCTTTTAAAATATACTTTCTGAGGTATACAGGACCATATGTATTGCTGGTGGCTACAGACTATGTATCCTACCATTGATGTGTGCAACAGTAACTGTATGACGTTTGAACATGTGTTTAGTGAGTGTCTACGCAGTTGAGAGATTACAATGAAATGAAATGAAAACAAAAGTGTATTTAAATGCCCTTGCATATGTGTAAACAGTACACTTTGAGGTACATGTCGAACTCTTATATTTGCACCCCTACACATCAACGGATCTTAAGTTAAAAGGGTCTGCTGCTTCAGGTTCCTCAGGGTGCATATCAGTCATGACCTCTCCTGGTCTGCTCACACAGACAAGGTGGTCAAAGCGGCCCGGAAACGGTTCTTCTTCTTGAGGAGACTGAAGAAGTTTGGCATGGAGTCAGTCATCCTCACAAACTTCTACAGATGCATGATAAAGATCATTTGACTGGTTGCATCACAGTGTGGTGCGGAAGCTGCAAATATACTATCTAGGGACATCGTTCTCCTCCGATCTAGCACACCTTACCTTCGTTTCGGCCCTAAATGCTCCTCCATCTTCAGCTCTGCACAAATCCACCGCCAGATGGCACTCGCATTCCATTACTTACCTCCCCTGCAGTCCTTGAAACGTTTATTTTCAAAACTATGCCTACTTTTTGAAGTCTTCTTCAACTTCATACGCGGGTCTTTCTTCCATGGCACTTTAACTTTCTGTTGCCTTACATGCTAATGATTACTTCAATTCGATATTTACTGGTACTTCAGTTTGATCAACATAGTTCATAAAATGTGTGACGCACATGCACCGCCAGATGGCGCTCCAGGGCTGTATATTACTCTGAAGCGATATTTAAAAAACGCATTTTTAAAAACCCATGCCTTCTCACCTCAAGTATAACACATCTATATATTAACTATTTGATTAAGTAGCAAATTAGTAGTTTTTTGCCTAAATATAAAAATATGTAAGTACAGATATTTTAAGAAAGGGGTTGTCAAGTAACACACAACCTGTTAAAATACTTGGCAACAAGGACATCATACTGTATCACACAAGACAGGAATCACAAGTTTTTCCCCTTTAAAAAACCAACACACAACTACTTCAGATTTATCATCAAAAGCGCTGTTGCACGACCATCACTAACTGGCAAGAGAGCAGGATGGAGTTTATTTCTCTCTTAGTTACCATGGTGATGGTGGCGCAATGGCACTTCCGTCTGTCTGACACTCGTGCGCAAACCAACACTGTACAGCCGTGTGAATGAAAGGACAGGACGGATCCGTTTGGCTGCTGAGTTTGAGTGACCCCGTCCTGCCAGTATCGCTGATTCCATCTGAAAAGCCCAGGTTGTCTGCGCAGGTATCTTCATGTATTGTGGTGCAGCCATGATTAGGGCCGGAGTCGATTCTCTTTGTGGCCTTTTCCCACTGGGTCAGGTACTGCTTCTGTTGTGGCAGTATCTCCATCAACATCTCCAACACAAATCTTTGAGAAAGAAAAAAAAAAAAAAAAAAAAAAAAAAAAAAAAAAAAAAACTTTCCTACAATAACATATCTTCTTCCAGGTTCCCACCCACTTTCAATGACAGTTAGAAATGTAACTATGACCCTTGACTGCTTGCCAAATTATTGAATTAAAATTGAGCAAACTTTTCCATCTCTTTTCACAACAGAACATTATCAGAAGAGTACAGAACATCATTAATTCACACAACAGAACATTATCTAACCCCAAGCTAACCCTTTTATCAGGTAGCTGAACTCTCCCTAATTGGCCCATACCACCACAGGCCCAAGCACAGGGGTGATGTCATGTGTCAGAAGAAATACACATTATACAAAAGTTAAAATGGTACCAACAATAATAATAATAATAATAATAACAATAATAATAATAATAATAATAACTCAGTCAGGCCTTCAAAATAATGAAAACAATAGTTATGGGTCACATTCACCATGGAAAACCTTACCCCAACGGAACAATATTGGTACAATAAAACAGAGCTTAGGAAGAGCGGCATCACAACAGAACATCATTAATTCACACAACAGAACATTATCTACGGAAGAGTACAGAACATCATTAATTCACACAACAGAACATTATCTACGCAAGAGTACAGAACATAATTAATTCACACAACAGAACATTATCTACGGGAGAGTACAGAACATCATTAATTCACACAACAGAACATTATCTACGGAAGAGTACAGAACATCATTAATTCACACAACAGAACATTATCTACGCAAGAGTACAGAACATCATTAATTCACACAACAGAACATTATCTACAGAGGAGTACAGAACATCATTCATTTCATAACACCAACATCATTAATTCACACAACAGAACATTATCTACGGAAGAGTACAGAACATCATTCACACAACAGAACATTATCTACGGGAGAGTACAGAACATCATTAATTCACACAACAGAACATTATCTACGCAAGAGTACAGAACATCATTAATTCACACAACAGAACATTATCTACAGAAGAGTACAGAACATCATTCATTTTCATTACACCAACATCATTAATTCACACAACAGAACATTATCTACAGAAGAGTACGGATCATTCATTTCATAACACCAACATCATTAATTCACACAACCGAACATTATCTACGCAAGAGTACAGAACACCATTAATTCACACAACAGAACATTATCTACGGAAGAGTACAGAACACCATTAATTCACACAACAGAACATTATCTACGGAAGAGTACAGAACATCATTAATTCACACAACAGAACATTATCTACAGAACATCATTCATTTCATTACACCAACATCATTAATTCACACAACAGAACATTATCTACGGAAGAGTACAGAACACCATTAATTCACACAACAGAACATTATCTACGGGAGAGTACAGAACATCATTAATTCACACAACAGAGCATTATCTACGCAAGAGTACAGAACATCATTAATTCACACAACAGAACATTATCTAACCCCAAACTAACCCTTTTATCAGGTAGCTGAACTCTCCCTAATTGGCCCATACCACCACAGGCCCAAAGCACAGGGGTGATGTCATGTGTCAGAAGAAATACACATTATACAAAAGTTAAAATGGTACCAATAATAATAATAATAATAATAATAATAATAATAACTCAATAAGGCCTTCAAAATAATGAAAACAATAGTTATGGGTCACATTCACCATGGAAAACCTTACCACAACGGAACAATATTGGTACAATAAAACAGAGCTTAGGAAGAGCGGCATCACAACAGAACATCATTAATTCACACAACAGAACATTATCTACGGAAGAGTACAGAACATCATTAATTCACACAACAGAACATTGTCTACAGAAGAGTACAGAACATCATTAATTCACACAACAAAACATTATCTACAGAAGAGTACAGAACATTTACATTACATTTACATTTAGTCATTTAGCAGGCGCTTTTGTCCAAAGCGACGTACAAGGGAACGGTCACGCTACGAGCATTAGAACCCTGGTGTAACAATAAATACTACTTTACATAAGAAATAAGAAAAACGAAATAGAAAAGAAAAGTGCAGGAATGTAACCGCTGTAAGTGCGAGTTAAGCACTAGTCGAAGTGCCAGTTTAGGAAGGGAGGTGCTCTCTGAAGAGTTGGGTCTTCAAAAGCTTCTTGAAGGCAGAGAGGGACGCCCCTGCTCTGGTAGTGCTAGGCAGTTCGTTCCACCAACGTGGAACTACAAATGAGAATAGTCTGGATTGCCGTACTTGCACACGCGGCAGAGCCAAACGACGCTCACTGGACGAGCGCAGCATCCTGGGTGTAACATTTGCCCTTACAAGAGCATTTAGGTAGGTGGGAGCAGAACCAGCAATCACTCTGTAGGCAAGCATAAGTGACTTGAACTTAATGTGAGCAGCTACAGGCAGCCAGGGGAGCTCAATTAGTAGCAGGGTGACGTGTTCCCTCTTCGGTTGGTTGAACACCAGACGCGCCGCCGCGTTCTGGATCATCTGTAGCGGTTTCACCACTCAAGCCGGCAGGCCCGTTAGGAGGGCGTTGCAGTAGTCAAGGCGGGAACTCACCAAGGTTTGCAACAGCAGCTGGGTGGCATACTGGGTTAGGTACGGCCTGATTTTGCGGATGTTGTATAGCACAAAGCGGCACGACCTGGAGACAGAGGCGATGTGGGCCGTGAAGGTCAGTTGGTCGTCAATAATGACGCAGAGGTTTCTTGCTGTTTTGGATGGAACAAGAAATAAAGAGTCAATATTGATATTGATGTTGTGGTGGATGACCTGTTTGGTTGGAAAGACCATCAGTTCCGTTTTGGCCAGGTTCAGCTGAAGGTGGTGATTTTTCATCCATGTGGATATATCAGCAAGACAGTCCGAGATACGCGCCGAGACAGTGGTGTCCTCAGGAGGGAAAGACAGAAACAGTTGAGTATCATCGGCATAACATTGATAGGAAAAACCATGCGAGCGGATGATAGGGCCCAACGAGGTGGTGTAAATGGCAAAGAGAAGTGGTCCATCACCGAGCCTTGGGACACCCCTGTGGTGAGGCGGTGAGGTACAGACAGCTGACCTTGCCATGACACGTTGAACGAGCGCCCAGTGAGGTACGATTCAAACCAGGAGTGCGCCTTGCCAGAAATGCCCATACTTGACAGTATGGACAGAAGGATGCGGTGGTTGACTGTATCAAACGCAGCTGATAAGTCAAGCAGGACGAGAGCCGAGGATTGAGCTGCTGCTCTAGCTGTTTTTAAGGCCTCGGTCACCGACAACAGGGCTGTTTCGGTGGAGTGACCGCTTTTGAATCCAGACTGGTTTGGATCGAGGAGATTGTTTCATTGACATCATTCATTTCATTACACCAACATCATTAATTCAAACAGAACATTACCTATGGAAGAGTACAGCAAGAGCTGGGGTTGCCGTCTTCGCAGGAGCTGGAGTTGCCGTCTTCGCAGGAGCTGGAGCTGGGGCGGCCGTCTTCACAGGAGCAGGAGCTGGAGCGGGGGCTGCTGTCTTCACGGGAGCAGGAGCTGGGTCTGCTGTCTTCACAGGAGCTGGAGCTGGGTCTGCTGTCTTCACAGGAGCTGGAGCTGGGTCTGCTGTCTTCGCGGGAGCGGGAGCTGGGTGTTGGAGCCAGAATGGGTTTTGTTTATTGTTATTATTTATAGTTATGAAATATTAGGATAAGTGTTTTGCATTTATCATAATTTAATTAAATAATATTTTGTTGGTATTTGGATTTGCTTTGTGTACTGTTGAACAACCTGGAAGTGCGAAATTGCGTTGGCCACGGCCCACTTCGTCAGGTGACTGCAGCACCTGACCTCGTGGAGACAATTAAAGCAGTCTGGACGCGTCACTCCAGAGACAAGTTGGCAGGCATGCAGCCAAAAGGTTTTTTGACCGCAGAAAGCACAACAAATTGGAAATACGGAAAACTTTGAACCTCTGCTGTTTTGCACCTCCAGGTTGTACCATCACCTCAATTCAGGTACATAATTCTTCATCTTTTTTGTTGCAATAAATCAACTATCAACTAAAACCCAACAGTGCTTGAAGCGCGTCAACCTAAGGCTCGAATAGGAACGAACTTGGTTTTACACTGGGGCTGCTGTCTTCGCGGGAGCTGGGGCTGCTGTCTTCGCGGGAGCGGGAGCTGGGGTCTTCACAGGAGTCGGGGCGGCCGTCATTGCAGGAGCTGGGGCGGCTGTCTTCGCAGGAGCTGAAGATGGAGTGGCCGTCTTCACAGGAGAAGGAGCTGGAGCGGGGGCTGCTGTCTTCACAGGAGCGGGAGCTGGGTCTGCTGTCTTCGCAGGAGCGGGAGCTGGGGCTGCTGTCTTCACAGGAGTCGGGGCGGCCATCATTGCAGGAGCTGGGGCGGCTGTCTTCGTAGGAGCTGAAGATGAAGTGGCCGTCTTCACAGGAGTCGGGGCGGCCGTCTTCGCGGGAGCTGAAGATGGAGTGGCCGTCTTTGCGGGAGCTGAAGATGGAGTGGCCGTCTTTGCGGGAGCTGAAGATGGAGTGGCCGTCTTCGCGGGAGCTGAAGATGGAGTGGCCGTCTTTGCGGGAGCTGAAGATGGAGTGGCCGTCTTTGCGGGAGCTGAAGATGGAGTGGCCGTCTTTGCGGGAGCTGAAGATGGAGTGGCCGTCTTCGCGGGAGCTGAAGATGGAGTGGCCGTCTTTGCAGGAGCTGAAGATGGAGTGGCCGTCTTCGCTGGAGCTGAAGATGGAGTGGCCTTCTTCGCAGGAGCTGGAGCTGGGGTCGTTGTCTTAGCGGGAGGGGGGGCTGTGGTGGCCATCTTCGCAGGAGCTGGAGCTGGGGCGGCCGTCTTCACAGAAGCTGGGGCTGGAGCGGCCGTCATTGCAGGAGCTGGGGCTGGAGCTGGGATGGCCGTCTTCACAGGAGTCGGGGCGGCCGTCTTCGCAGGAGCTGGGGCTGGAGCTGGGGCTGGAGCTGGGGCGGCCGTCTTCGCAGGAGCTGAAGGTGGAGTGGCCGTCTTCGCAGGAGCTGGAGCAGTCGTCTTAGCGGGAGGGGGGGCTGTGGTGGCCATCTTCGCAGGAGCTAGAGCTGGGGTGGCCGTCTTCGCAGGAGCGGGAGCCGGGGCGGCCGTCTTCCCAGGCGCGGGAGCTGGGTAGGGAGGGGAAGCCATGGCGTGGCTCATCTACGAGACCCTGGGAGGTGACACTCGGAGGGACATAATCAACAATGAATAACATGTCCTAAACCAACATGCATTATCAACATGCACAAAGGACTTCTACAAGTACAGATATGCCAACAGTCATTTTAACAAGATGCAAAACTCACCGTGCTGGGCAGAATCTCTACAATAGTGAAAAGGAGGGTGATACGTGACTGGATCCCCAAATTATATCTATGGCGGGAAGGTCGTTGTAATAGGTGCCAATCGCGACAGGTTGTCCGGTTAGAACAGAGATGTCAAAGTCCCGATGACAATGTAAGAACATTTATTTATTTTACACACACAAGTAATGATTGCCATGGTAGCCGTGATAGAATAGTCTGTGCACATTGAATGCCCCTTGCATAGACAATGTATGGAACTGTGTTATAATGATCCGTGACAGAGAATGAACAGTGAACCGTGTAACCATGGTTCCTACAGAAATGATATAAATAACAAGACGTACAAATATGAACAATTATGGTAGCGGCAACCTTCTGAACAAATAGTCTTCATGAACTGTGTGACATTTTTTTCAATTTGGAGAGTGTAGTGGAAAATTCTAAGAGTTCTCAAGAAACTTCTCAAGGCAAACAGGAATGAATATACTGAACGGTTTAATTCAGAGGAGTTAACTACTGCTGAGCTGGTCCATGGAGCATCTCAAAGACTCTAAGCAAAATGGCAAGAGCGATCAAGTAGATAACCTGAAGATCAAGTCCCCGTGCCCCCTTTTTATAGATTTAGCCCCCCTTTGTTCTACCCTGTAGACCCCTCAGAGGCACCCATCTGGAGGCTATGTCCTTGGCATGGCCTTTTAGAAGCGCCTATCTGAGGCTTGTGACAGTCAAAACCCTCAGAAGCCCCCAAAAGTGCCTAGGTGTGTCTGCTATGTGGTTTTTCAGAGACGGCATGTTTGCCACGTGATTTATCAGAAAACATATCTCTGCCACGTGATTTATAAGAAAAGGTATCTTTGCAACGGGGATTATAAGAAAAGGCATGTTTGCCACGTGATTTATCAGAAAACATATCTCTGCCATGTGATTTATAAGAAAAGGTATCTTTGCAACGGGGTATATAAGAAACAGGGTTCATACCCATTTTGACTAGGGATGCACCGATACCACTTTTTTACAAACCGATACGAGTACGAGTATTTTTATTTGTGTACTTGCCGATGCCGAGTACCGATACCGATACTTCTTAGATTTGATCTCCATGAAAGTGCAATTAATTGGGAGGCAGATTTTATTTTATCCTCTGCAGATTATGTCAAGCCTATAGTACAAAATTAACAGAAGGCTATCCCAAGCCAAAAATAAACAGAGCTTTCTGGTTTTAACACACAAAAAAAGCCTTCAAACAGACAATATCACCACATTAGACAAAATGCAAATATAACCAGATGGCAATTAAATTTGCTGCATAGTTAACAACACAGTCTGCTTAACAAAAAGTGAACAGAACTATTACTGGATTAGCACAAGAGCACATTTCAGTTAAAAAAGGATCAGAAGAATCTCCTGCTCAAGTACACAAACAATCACTTAACCTATGTGGCACAGTCTTTCTCTCTACCTCTCTCTCTCTGTGTGCGTGCGCGTTTTTTTCTTTTGCAAGACGTCAGTTAAGATTGGTTACTTCGGTCTTGCGCCACTAGCATCAGTGAACTCTGTGTACTTAGCACTATGGTGTGTCTTCAGATGTTTAATCAAATTGCTTGTGTTAAACAAAGTACTTTCCTTTCCGCCCCTCGACACCGTAGCAGTGCAGATCTTACACTGTGCCTTACTCCTGTCGTCGTCATTTATCTTAAAATGAGCCCAAATCGCCTAAATTTAGCGAAACCTGTATACTGAAATACTTTGACACTATGACAAACTTTCCTAACAGTCAATCATCAAGCAAATGCAACACAAGACGGCAAATAAGCTACTTACTAGTCTGGCAGAGAGTGGTAGGACAGGTAGGACAATAAATCACATTTTGTGTCAGCATAGCCCGGCCAGTTTGATGCAGTAAAATACTGATGAGTGGTATCGGTGCTTGGTATCGGCAATTCAAAAACGAGTACGAGTATTTTAACGAAGTATCGGCACCGATACCGATACTGGTATCGGTGCATCCCTAATTTTAACCAATGGATTTCCATGACTTTAAACCAAATTTCCATGACCAAACATTTTGTGAAATCTCAGTGTATACATGAAAAAAAGAGATAAAATGTAGTATTTAAACTAGGGCTGTCAACGAATATTCTAAATTCGAATATATATTCGAATAGTTGTTAAAAATAGAATTTCGAATGTGAAAATTAATATTCGAATGTAAAAAAAAAAACAGCGGCAGCACTGTCTGCTTTGCGGGTGGGCGCGCGCCTGAGATCAGGGACAGGTCACAGGAGTCGCACTGTCTGGCACAGAGTCACTGCTGACAGTTGACTTGCGAGATGCAGAAAGTGCAGAATCCAGCTTGACCGCAGCAGAGAAAGTGATTGTAACCCCCAAACATCTAAAGAGTGATGTCTGGAAATATTTCGGATTTTGGTCAGTTGATGGTAAACTTGTTGAGCCTACAGCTAAAGTAGTGTATACGCTATGTAACCTAGAGTTAGCTTACCATTCAACAACTAGCAACTTGAGGCTACATCTCCACATTTTGGAGATGTAGCCTCACGTTGCTAGTTGTTGAATGGTAACCTAACTCTAGCTTACACACTACTTTAGCTGTAGGCTCAACAAGTTGCCTCACTGCTGACAGTTGACTTGGTGGAAGATGGCAGAAAGTGCAGAACCCTGCTTGACCGCAGCAGAGATGATTGTAAACTTGTTGAGCCTACAGATAAAGTAGTGTGTAAGCTATGTAAGCTAGCGTTAGCTTACGATTCAACAACTAGCAACTTGAGGCTACATCTCCAAAATGTGCATCCAAGTGAAATATGGCATAATATGTGGAACTTCAGCGAAACAGCCACGTCTGGATATTTTGCGCCGTCCGTACACAAGTTCGTTGCCTGCGGCACGACAGGAGGCCTGCACGCAAAAATGGATTTCGTTCATATGCAAGGACATGAGGCCAAACAGTGTGTGGATGGGATAGGCTTCAGGGAGTTCCGTGAAGCACTGGAACCGAGGTACCGTATCCCTTGTTGTCGTTCATTTAAACCGCTATGCGCAGAGAGCGCGACGGTGCGGGAGAGGCAGAGAGAGGGAGAAAGAAAGAGTGCGTGTGTGCAAGCTCTGCGGTCTTGGCCATTAGTTAATTTACTTATTTTTGTGTAGGTAATATGTTGTTAAATATGTTTAAACTTAAATAAATTACCTATACAAGTAGTTATGTCTCGTTGTATTCATTTGTCCTGTTATTGACCTGCCTAATGCGCAACCAGAAATTCGAATATATGTGTTTTTTTAAAGCGAATATTCGAACGTCATTTTTGAGCAATTTTGACAGCCCTAATTTAAACTAACAATGAGAATTCCAAAGCATACAGTATACAAAAATATGCAGTTTAAGCTCTGTGTCATAAACTTAGTGCATTTTGTTAGCATTTGAATATGCTCCCATAGGCCATTGAATGCTGGGCGTGTACAAAAATCCCAAATAAAATTTTTTTTTAAAAAATTGAGAAAATGAGGCAGAACACCAGCACAATTTTTTTTATATGTTAAGGACAAATATCTAATCTTTCCGAAACAGTTAGTTTCATGTTGGTAGATGCTCTCATTTTTTTGCTATAGCATGCCAAAAATTGCAGAAAATGGGTTTTCATCCATTTTCAAGCTTTAATATCTTCCAGACCATTCATCGCATAGGGAGAGTTTTTTTTATACAGAGCATACATAGGGAAGGGGTCTGTGTATAATATCAAGTATCTAGCTTTAACATTAAGCTTTCCACAAAGATCCTTCCTTCAAAGATGCTGCCACAGAGCGTAGAGTAAAATGTTCGTGCAAATTCAAGCACCCCGAATACTATGATATACCCAAGCCACACCCTTGGAAGTCAATATTCTTCTAGTAATGGTAGCGGATTTTAAGCCTAGAAAGTTTGAAGGAGCTAGCTAAGCTTAAATACTTTTCTAGTTATAGCAATTTGAAAATGGCTCTTCAGAAAACGCTGCTAAAAAAGCGTCTGAAAATGCACATAACTTAGTTGCTAAAAAAATGTTTTGTGTGACAAAACTATTGGGAGTAGAGAGCTAATATTTGGGACTATACCTATTAAGAAGTGTATGAACATCCTTGAATTTTTTCAGCCAAATCTGAGATGGTCGAGTGGGGAGATGTTCTTAAATTTGGACGTTTGGCATGGAATGACTCAATTGTGTTGCAATCTGGCTATGGGGGAACATTCTTCGAAAGAACAGGCTGGCATCTTCGGATGATTTAAAAGAATAATGCGAATTGGCCACCTTCAGTGCCCGCATTACCTCCGCAGTTAGGACTTCATTTTTCGTTACAGAATCGGTTATCGACGCCTGCTTGGTAGCCGTCGAGAGAGACATGCTGCTCGGCATAGCAGAACTCTCGCTGTGGTGAGAAAGCCGGTGATAGGGTTGCTGTAGCTTCGCTAGCAGCAGCGCTCTTTGCTTCCTTTGGCATGGCTCGTTAACCCTCTAATCACCATAGCGGCCGCCGACGCGATGTTAGAATTTCACCATAGCAGCCGCTGCCGGCCGCAACTTTTAAAGACACAGTTTTTATACTACAACATTAATTCATGAAATAATACTCCGCTAGTGGATACATGAACATCTTACTTTTATTTTGAAACCGGAAACTGGGTATGCCGTCATTGACTTTTCTGAAGTATTTGTTAACTAAACTTTGCTACTGACAGATGGCCTGAGGATTACAGTGTCTCTTGCAGTAAAGGCTAGCAATCAGAGATGTCTGCATCTGTTCTCACTGGATGAGACCGTATTTTTGTGCACTAAAGACGACGACTCATCACGTTTGTATGACAGTGACGACCATGTTTGAAAATTCAAAATTAAAAAAACGTATTAAAAATAGTAGTATTAGTATCCTCCTGTTTTTTTCTGACTAGCTAACTCTCCAGTAACGTCTTCGTATGGCGGTCACTGAGAAGTGTTGGTTTACAACTAGCACCAGCCTCATCGTTCTCCAAATTGATAAGACATAGCTAGATCAATGGAATTTGAATGGATTGTAAACCCATGACACTTTTATTTGCAGAGATATGTAACATTTAATTATTGGTATTTGAGGGACGTTATTTTCACGTTACCTCACTTGTGGAAATGACGGTCAATTCGTGACTTTCGCAACCTACGAAGCAAGCACCTGCGTCTATGGGTGAGAGCTATTTTGTGCATAAATAACGACGACATGGGTAATCGGTTGTGTTTTCTGTTTGTCAGAAGAAAATGTATTTTAAAATTTGAATTGTCATCTCAATTTCCATGACTAGTTTTCCAGCTATTTTGCTAGCTATCTACATTGACTGAGGTAACGTAAGTCTGAGGAGTTCGAGCCAGTCAGGAGTTGGTTGATAGCTAGCTAGTGACTGCATCAGCCTCATTACTTACTAAACTGATCAGATTTAGATAAATAACATGTATAGTAAAAAAGAAAACTGTGAAAATGGGTCACTTTCTTTTTATTCTCACTTCTAATTATTTTTTGTTCGTCTCTACTAGTTATTCAAACCCCTCCATTCTTTTTTGAGCTGTAAGCTCATGGTAACAACAGTAGCTCAAGATAACCATTTATAATATATTTAAACCTCATATTGGAAAGGCATTCAGCAGATTATTCGACAACCAGCTAGTATGTTGTGATGTTACATTTTAAGCTGGTACAGCTTTTAAGCTGTAGAAAGCCAATCACAATGAAATCAATCAATCAATCAATCAATTCAATCTTATATAGCGCTTCTCTATATACCCGAAGTCGCTTTACAGAGTCCAGAGTCCAGTAGTCATTCATACACAGTCATACCGGTGGTGGTAAGCTACCTCAGTAGCCACAGCTGCCCTGGGGCAGACTGACAGAAGCGTGGCTGCCAATCAGCGCCAACGGCCCCTCCGACCACCACCAACATTCATTCATATTCATACGATGCAATGCAATCAGTAAATCAGTGCTCATATAGGACCATAGTATAGGACATCAATACTACATAAAATGTATAGTAGATGTGCAGTAGCTAGTCCGTATGTAGTTCACACTGGGATATTGAGCTGATGTTGTGACATAAAACAATTGACATAAAAATGGGTGAAACACTAATGGCATCCACTGTGATGGCTTACAATAATGGGATAGTTTTTTCTTTTATGCAATTATGCGTCAGGATGTCGGGTGTTCCAGCTCATCTGAGAGTAGAGAAGTGAGTGAGGTGCTGTGGCAGCAGAGAGGAGTGAGGACCATGGGGGAGAGGAACAGTGAGAGGCCTGAATGAGCGTAAGGAAGCTTCAGTAGGACAGAGTAGGTTTCTCACTAAAGGAATTGAAGGACAAAAGTTGTCCGCATACAAGTGGTGTGTTTGTATATGGTAGGCTGACATAAGATCCATTACTACCCTCTATCACAAACCAAATATCATCTGCCACACACCCCTCGTTGCCTGTTTATACATGAATGCTAAACAGTATCCTTTCAGGGAGTCACAGAGACACCAGATCTTAATACCCCATCTGACATGTTTCTTAGGCATATACTGTTTCCAAAGTAACATGGCGTCAAATTTAATCATGGCCTCACCTACTGAGAGATTTTTTCTATGGTCGAAGAAGTTTTAGGACGTTCTCCTGGAGGACACACATTACAGTTTTTTCCCGATCACTTTTAAACTTGTGTCATACCATGTACACTTTTTCTAAAACTCTTCACACAGTGGGCTTAACAGACACACACCTCAGCATATCAGTTAACCTTTGGTGCAAAATGCACTACAACCACCAAAACACTTCATACTTCACCAAAAGTGAGTCATGCTGCCGTAACTTTAGCAAATGTTCTCTCTCAGAGTACAATGAACTAAAAACACTAACAACTTGAAGCATTGCCAATTGCATATATAACATGTTGCTGTATCCTCTAGATTGGCATAGATTACTGTAGGTTTGCATTGCAAAAAGGAGAAAAAAACACAAAGGCAAAAACTTTCTTTGGACCACAGTAAATATTGTTATATTACAGTGAACAAACAATTCTAAAATGCTGCATATGTGTCATTACAGTCATATGCTAAAATTGCACGTGTTACTGCACTATATAGGCTTACTACAGGACAACAAAAAGGCATAAAATATGCTAAGTATTACTGTAGTATTTCCAATATTTACATACATCACACAAGATACAAGTCTACCAAAGTACTGTAATACCACTAGAATTTCTACTGTAGCCCTAATGCTGATCCATTCTGTCCCCTATATTTGGGGTCAAACTTTTACATGTTTGAACCTTCACATTCTACGGTAACATTCTCCTTTGCATGGCATCTTGGAAATACGTCAATCCAAGCTAACTATCTGAAGACAGTGTTCATATGTTAGTTGCTTCTCACAATAGATGTCACAATTGAGTGGGTACAATTTACTGTATTGCATTCTTCAATCACTGTCTTTCACTGATAGCCTATGACTTACATATAGAGCAGTACTGTAATAGTGGAAACAACTCTTCAGGAACAGCTACATCTATGCTTGCCTTCTGTAGAGATAGTAAGAAGTCTGCAAGCCAAAACAACAAAATTAGCTAACTAAACTTTCTGCTAAAATAAGAATACTTTGTCTTATTCAAGCATAGACCTTAATTTGTCTGTCCAAATACAGCATATTTCCATGTACAGTAATCTAAATTACTGTAAGTTAGGTTTTAAACTGAAAGTTAACTGTTTTGAACAGAGTATCTAAACATCGGCAAAAAATGCTGTAGTTGCACAGCGTTTTGTTGGTAGTGAACCTTGACTGAGACAGGTATCCATGAATTTCAGAAGAAGTGGTCATTGACTGTATTTGTATATAAGCATAGGGGCAAGTATCCACAGTTTGGTTCACATAGTCTACTGGTATGCTCGATGTGTTAAGTGTTTTGGGAATGTGTACATGGTATTGAGACGAGTAAAAATTATTGGAAAAACCGTAAGAACAAACTTTTCTGTTGGTTTGTTGATATCAGTTTTGTGTGGCAAGATTGACAGGTGTGATAGTGTACAGTGGTTAGTGTTGATGGCTAACAAGTAGCTGACCTGGGTTCAATTCCTGGGCAATGAAAAATTATATTGTAAGTCACTTTGGATACAAGTTTGTTGTAGTTCCCTTTTTGGGCAACTTTGTCTTGTTGATGGCCCATGAATTTCATATGCAGCCGTAATAGTGGGAAAATGTCTTCAGTGACACTTACATCTATATTTTACACACATGTACATTTCAACACAAATGCTGTACTGCAGTATAGTTGGCAGCAAGGCTGCAAACAAACAAAACAAAGATGGAAACGAAATACATTTATGAATATTAGTAAAAAAAACTAAATCTGTCTTATTTCAAGTGTATTAATTTAATTTGTCTGTGAAAATACAGCATCTTTCCATCTAAAATTGTGTCTGGTTTTGAACTGAAAGTTAACTGTTTTGAACAGAGCATCTAAATATCTGAAAAAAATGCTGTAGTTGCACAGCGTTTTGCTGGTGGTGAACATTGACTGAGACAGGTATCCATGAATTTTGGAAAGAAGTGGTCATTGACTGCATTTTGTATCTAAGCAATGGAAAAGTATCCCATTTAGTTCAAATAGTCTACTGATATGCTGGATGTGTTAAGTGTTTTGAGAAAGTGTACATGGTATTGAACCAAGTGTGAAAATGATTGGAAAAAACTGTAATGGTCTCACTTTCTGAAGCTTGTCACCCTGAGTCTGCTATCCCTGGGTTTGAACAGGTAGGTATCTGCATAACTCCTCATACTATTTCGTGGCATGGTGTCTGCCACATAGGACACTTGTAAGGCTGGATCAGATGAACAGTAGTCAAGATAAAGAGGGTAACTGTGTTGCAGTGTGCCGCTTGTGGCAATAAAAGAACTGACTGAAGTCAGCCTTGTTTGTTTAAATGATGGATACCCATGAGGATGTTTATTCCCACAAACACCTAGCCTGGATACCAGACCGAACTTAGCCCCGCCCACAATTTTTTTGGTTGGGAAGTTCGGTCTGGCATTAACTCCATTGAGGAGAAATTATCTGCGGCTCGATATCGGCCGTACCAATCAAAATTGTTAGGCGGGCTTTATACCGATGATGGACAGATGATCAACAGTAACGTAACCAACCACGTCACCAACACACGAGTTGAATTCGTTTCAACAAACATGGCTGCCGCTGGAGAGCTGAAATGTATAGATTCGAGTCCATTTAGACATTGACAAGGCAATTCATTTTGAAAGAGGAACAGAGAAACGCGATTAAGGCATTTGTCAATCGAAAAGATGTTTTTTGGCCTTCCTTCCTACGGGATCCGGTAAAAGTGTAATGTATCAAGCTGCCCCTGGTCACATACTTACGTTGTTCTGATTGGTTGTAGGTAACCAATTGAGCGAAGAGGCATTTTTTCTCCTGGTTCGGTTGAAACACGCCCCATAATCACAGCCCAATTGAGCGATATCAGACTCATATTCTGACTAGAATTATGAGTATGACATCGTCAGGCTAACAAACACCTTCACCTCCTCCACAAATGTATTGCACCAGGATGCATTTGAAGAGGCATAGAGGTTGGTGTTTTCCACCAAATAAGCAAAAATGTTGGTTATCTATATGGTTAAGTAGTGTTAATATTTAAATATTAAGTTTAATAAGTATTTATTTACAAAATATAAAACAAATACTAATTAAATACATTAAGATGATATTAAATGTAATAAATAGGTCTGCAGTACGGTTCAAAACTTATGAATTTGAACTTTAGGGTGTATGTAAAGCTATGTATTTTATATTTGTAGATGTCACTAATACATATTTGATATAATATTAACAAACAATGTATGCCCTTTCAAACAAAACAAACTTGTAATTGTAATTTTTCTTTTGTTTTCTAATTGTTAACTGTTTGTTTACAGAATAACAAAAAATACAGGAATTCTCTGGTTTTCGCAGTAATATGCTGCAGTGTTCTAGAATTCTATTGGGGTATAGAGGGTTAATGGTTAATGCCGCCTCTCCCATGTTTGAAATGTTGAATGTTTATCCACCACACAACCTACATTTTGCTCGTCCCGGTCTTCGTCTGTTTTAACCCCATGACATGTACTTTCCATTTGTAGCCAAGCATGGTTAAATCTACACTGTAAAAAAACTGCATCGTTTTTACGGGAAAAAAATGGCAAGCTGAGTTGCCAGAAACATCTGTAAATAAATACATCCACCTGTAAACCTCTTTACAGAGCAGCATGTAAATTAACATTTTAAACCTGTATATTCAACATTGGATTTCAGCATATTTACATCACTGTATGTTATATTGGACCAAGTTTGTTCAGTAAATGTAACATTTTAAACCTGTATATTCATACATTGAACTTTAGCTATATTTACATCACTGCTATGCTACACTGTAAAAAAAATCCTGTTGTTTTTACTTGGAAAAAACTGGCAGCTGTGGTTGCCAGAACAAACCTGTAAAAATACATCCAGAACCCAGTACATTTAACATGGATTTATGCTGATTTTGCGTGACCATTATGCTATAAAAACTATTATTTCAGTAAAATATACATCCAGTTGTTGTCTATTGTACATCAAATTCCATTCAATTTCACTGAGAAATACCAAGCAAACAACATTATTTAACTGCTTAAGTCTCATTATAACATGTATTCAACTGATTTTTCATGTAAGATTCCCTTAAAAGTTCTTTATAATATAATGTATTTGAACGTATTAATTAGTTTGGACCAGGGTCCGCACCGGTTGCGGTGTGGTCGCGCTTGTGCCTGTGGTTTCTTGGGGGCCCGTAGCTGGGGCCAACAGACATATCGATGTCCCCCTTAAACTGCGTCTGACATAAGTCCTCTGACTCCAATTTTCGCCACTCAAACACGGTTGTGTTCAGTGAAGAACTGGGTATTTCATTCGGAGTGGGTCTAATGCTATCGAATCCCTTGAAAAGGTAAACTTATCTCCATCATGGTAGGTATTATTATGGAAAAATAGTAGCAATCTATAACAAAATGATATGCTTATCTTACATACACTATAGAAACTATAAAAACTTTCAATAAATGAATAAGTTCTTATTTCTTTGGTATTTCCTGTCATATTCAGATTTGCCAATGATTGCTGGGTAATATGTATGTTGTTGTCCAATGTTAAGAGTCTATTTGCTATATACTATATATGCACTTGAAAAGGCAAACTTATCTCCATCATGGTAGGTAGGATAGAGTTGGTGCACCAAACGTTATTCCTATGTCCCTGTGCAGTGGTCAGACAGACGTTTTGCCTGGTCATTTACGCTCATCATGCCTGCGAGCTAATGACCACTACAACAGGGACATGCAATAAAGTTTGGTCACAATAACTCCTAATCATTCAGGGCCTGCCTTAGAGCAGAGATTGCTCATCAGTCCCGCAGTCTCTCAATTTGCCAGATGCTGATTATGGATTATCACTCTGTGTGCACTGCCCTGCTATTGTTTCTGAGAGTGGCAACAGCCAAACTTTTCTGTTTGAAAGGCATCGTTTCGGCTTGCAGGTGTGCTGTGCCTCTGGCTGTGCAGTCAACTTGTCGGTCTTGGCGTTCAGATTTTCCGCCTAAACTAGCTATATCGTATCGTCACATGATCAAATAGAGACTTTTTCATTGGACAACAACATACATATTACCCAGCAATCATTGCAAATCTGAATATGACAAAAATACCAAAGAAAATATGAACTTATTAATTTCATTGAATCGTGTTTTAATAGTTTCTATAGTGTATGTAAGATAAGCATATCATTTTGTTATAGATTGTTACTATTTTCCCACAAATAATACCTACCATGATGGAGACAAGTTTACCTTTTCAAGTGCCTAGATAGCATTACACACTCTCTGAAATGTATTACCAGTTCTTCTCTAAACACATCCGTAGTTGAGCTGTGGAAATTGGAGTCATAGGCAGTTTAAGGGATGGCATCAATTTAGACATAAATATATCAATAGGCAACAGCTAAGGGCCCCAAGAACCACAGGCCCAGGTGCGACCGCGTCTGCTGCACCCCCTATAGTTGGGGCCCTGGCCCAAACTGTTATAAATACATTATATAATAAAGAACTTTTAAGGGGAATCTACATGACAAATCAGTTGAATAACAGTGTTATAAGGAGACTTAAGCAGTTAAATAATGTTGTTTGCTTGGTATTTCTCAGTGAAATTGAATGGGATTTGATGTACAATAGACAACAACTGGATGTACATTTTACTGAAATAATTGGTTTTATAGCATAATGGTCCATGCAAAATCAGCATAAATCCAATGTTAAATGTACTGGTTTACAATGTAATATTATACATTATAAAGTGTAAAAGGTACATATTGTTCTGTGAAGATGATTACGGTTTGGCCGTATTTTTTACAGAATTATTCTGGCAACCACAGCTGCCAGTTTTTCCAGTAAAAATCACATGATTTTTTTTACATGTATCATAGCAGTGATGTAAATATAGCTAAAGTTCAATGTTGAATATACATGTTTAAAATGTAAATGTACATGCTGCTCTGTAAAGAGGTTTACAGGTGGATGTATTTTTTACAGGATTGTTTGGCAACTCAGCTGCCAGTTTTTCCCCGTAAAACACAGCATTTTTTTTACAGTGTATGTCATTTCTACAAAGAAATATGCATAATCTTACTTTAAAATTAACAGTTGTATTTCGTCTAGTATTTTAACACCACCATGTTGTAATTTAAACTGCATTGCATTGCTTTTTGTATTACAGTTTTTCTTCGTGTAAATTACAGCCATATGTCATTTCTACAAAGAAATATGCATAATCTTACTTTAAAATTAACAGTTATATTTCGTTTAGTATTTTACCCAAAAATGTTGTGAAATAAGCAATACTCTATTGTATTTCTATTTACAGTTTTATTTATGTCATGATTTTACGGCATTTCGGTGTTAATTTTATGCACATTTTTTACAGTGTACACTTCCCTGGCATTATCCCGTCCGCTTCCCTGAGTTACTGTTGCTATGGCCACCGAACTATTTCAGTTAGTATGAGAGCGTATCAATCAATCAATGTATTTATTTGATCAAGAGGGACAGTGTACATTCATGAACATTAAAATGTAAATGCACCCAATTATAGCCAAAAGGCTAGTTTCCATTGGCAGTCCCACTGCCAGAGTGAAAAAGGCTAAAAATAAAAAAAAGGCTAACGTATTATCAAAATAACATTGACAATATATCAAAAATAAAATAAAATTAAATTAAATCCCAATATACAAGCTCCACTTAGTCCTTAAGCATGGGTAGAACGGAAAGAACAAACTGGTAAACTAAAATAATTCGACTGCTTACCCACTAATGATCACATTTTTGGTTATAATGGAAATAACCATTTTAAAATTCCATGACTTTTCCAGGTTTTTCATGACCGTACGAATCGAAGAAAATGCATGTCTGCCACGTGATTTCTCGGAAAAGGTGTCTTTGCAACGGGGTTTATAAGAAACGCATGTCTGCCACGTGATTTCTCGTAAAAGGGCCCTTCTGCCGTATGGCAGCCTTCTCGTTTAACTGCAACCTCTATTTGTCGAGATGTCCATGTTCCAGTACCAGCAATAAACACATTATTTAACAATACAGTCATAACTAGATTAAAAATACGACAAGAGTTCTGGCTGTCTAAGCTTGGGTCTAAAGATAGGGTCCATATCTGATTGATATCTGAGCTCAACAGGCAATCAATTTGCACTCCTCCCTTCCATGCTCCTGAAGCAACACTAGCTAAAATGGTTTATGGCTCAGTCCTGTGCCACCCACTGCTGACATTTCCTTTAGTCATTGCAACATGATTGAGTGTATATAATATTCAAAATTAAAATATCTATTATGCCATTAACAATCAACAATGTCTAAATGAAATTTAGAGAGACGAGGCCTCTCCTCCTATAGAAAACACGGGCTACAATGGGGAAAAGGCAGAAAGGGATAGGCACTTACCCCTGAACACCAACTGGGAGGACGTCCTATGTCCCAAGGCCACACATGTCGAGTTCAGTGTCCAGTTTCAAGAACTCCACTCGAGTCAGTTCCATGCACTGAGTCAGCACTGAACTGAAGCATGAAGCGTGCTGAAGCTTTCCCCTGGTCACCAGTGCTGCTATCCGGGTGGCGGTGCTCGCTCAACGGCCACTCAGTGGAACCAGAAGCGTGTCCGGAAAACCTGTGGCGCTAACTGAGCAGAAGCTAAACTAACTTGAATATTGACCAACTTGACTACATGACGAAAATGTTACCACTAGGTTAATTAACTGTGGACAAACTGCTGAATGCTATTACTACTGTGCTAGCAGACAGACCGCGAGCTAGCAGTAGGCTAGGTTATTATCCCCGTTGGGAGAGCTAAACTTCAAAGAACGCCACTAATACAAATTGCAAATACCCACGCGCATTCTAAATGTGTGATACTCCAGCGTCTACTTGACGTTACTCACTGAAGGTGGTTTCTCTGTATAGCCCCTTAGTAGGCTACTTCTTCCATGTGCGCAAGTGTTTTTCCCTACTCCTCTTTCATGTGTCGCACCACTTTTCTCGTTCTCCTCATGTCTCTCACCCAATAAGCCTGGTTGTTGGCAGGGGCGGTTTGTCATTGTCCAATCAGGCTAGTCATGCTTCAAATGGTTTTGGGCGAAATGAAAATTGCCCCAGACCTCTAGACTCTCATGTTAAATCCATTTGTTTTACAAAACAGGGCTCTCAATGCAATGGCTGTCAAGATGGCTAACGTTTAGTGCAACAACTCGATTCGCTCTAAGAAAGAAACTCCTTTTAGTCGGCGTACTAATGAAGATACATTGAATGAAAGCAAGCTAGATACACAAGCACTTTAATCAAATTTTTTCGAATAGAAATCGAACGTTTAAATTTAACCTTGACATAGCTGACTTTGCCAAACACGTATTGCTTTTGTAATGTTAATGAATGAAAAGTCAAGCGTTTACTAATTTACATGAATGACAGCAAGCTAGATACACAAGTACTTTAAATAAAAAAATTTTTAACGCGATTTAACCGTGATCGAACGTTTAAATTCAATCTTGACATAGCTGACTTTTGCCAAATTACATGAATGACAGCAGGCTAGCTAGACAAGCACTCTGGTTATATTCTACACGCATTTCACCGCGATCGAAAGTTTAAATTAAACCTCAACCAGAGCTTGTTAAATTACATGAATGCTAGCTAGACAAATACTCTGATATTATTTTGTAATGCAGTTTTACCGCCATCGAAACTATGAATTAAACCCAATTGAAAAAATGTAACCTTGATTTAGCTGACAGAATGTAACCTTAAAACGTTTACACAGTTTGCTAATACAATAAACCTACACAATACATTTAGCATAGAATACACTTTTTTGTTCTCCTAACACAGAATGTGACGAACACATAATTTTAACTTACCTTACCCGATTTTTTAAAGAGTGTCAAACATGGAGTGACTGATAGCTGTGATTGAGAGCAGGGGGGAATAATGGAGGGGGAGGGGAGGGCTCTAGGCAGCCAACAGGCAAAGCAGTCAGTTCCGTTCTGCTAGCAACGATAACCCACAATAACCCCAGGAAGTAAAACGAAACGAGGAAGTAAAATTAGTTTGTTGTATCAAATGAAAGGTTTTTACAACAAACAACCCTGTTAATCGACTGGGTAATATAAAAACCTTTTATATGCAACGAGTTTTATTGTTCCATTTGTCCTAATGATCGGGAAAATAGTTAAAAGCGTGTTTGAAAGTTATAGTAGCCTATTTGTCATTATAAAGTCCTAATCTGTCTACTCGCTAGATCAGACTTTATAATGGTATTTTGTTAACTGTGCATTATATTAACTTGCTTTAAAACAAGGTAAGATATAGTGAGTTAATTTTAAGCGTACAGGATACTTTGATAATGACTAAGATGTAGCTGAAAATTGACAATTAATATTACTTTCATAGTAACATCAAAATGGGTTAAAAACGATTCACTGATGTTACAAAAGTATGATTTTCTTGTTTAAATATAGGGAACACTGACTAAACAGGCATCATTGTAAATATTGTAGTAAGAAACAGTAAAACACACAACAATCTGCTGATAAAAGGATTATGTCTTCAATAAAGTTGGTTGAACATGTTCAGAACACTGTAAAGAAAGGGTAAAATATGTTTAGCAGTCATTATTCTGGTCATTCACTGTGAAAAAACACTTGACACACAGATCACACAGGCGAAAATGCATTATCTTCAATGGCAGGGTATTGCCATGTGACATGTATCACTCTTTGCTGATGAAACTAAAGATTGTGTCTCAATGAAAGGGGGGTGGAATATGTTTAGGACATTCCAAACATTAAATAAAATGTGTGAAGTAGTTGAGATTTACGTCCCTGAAGGCTCCACAATACTTTAAACATAGGTGATCAGACAGGCGAAAATGCATTATCTTCAATGGTAGGGCCATGTGACATGTATCACTCTTTGCTGAAAAAACTAAAGATTGTGTCTCAATGAAAGGGGGGTGGAATATGTTCAGGACACTCCAAACATTAAATAAAATGTGTGAAGTAGTTGAGATTTACGTCCCTGAAGGCTCCACAATACTTTAAACATAGGCCTACACACAGGCGAAAATGCATTGTCTTCAATGGCAGGGCCATGTGACATGTATCACTCTTTGCTGAAAAAACTAAAGATTGTGTCTCAATGAAAGGGGGGTGGAATATGTTCAGGACACTCCAAACATTAAATAAAATGTGTGAAGTAGTTGAGATTTACGTCCCTGAAGGCTCCACAATACTTTAAACATAGGTGATCAGACAGGCGAAAATGCATTGTCTTCAATGGTAGGGCCATGTGACATGTATCACTCTTTGCTGAAAAAACTAAAGATTGTGTCTCAATGAAAGGGGGGTGGAATATGTTCAGGACACTCCAAACATTAAATAAAATGTGTGAAGTAGTTGAGATTTACGTCCCTGAAGGCTCCACAATACTTTAAACATAGGTGATCAGACAGGCGAAAATGCATTATGTTCAATGGCAGGGCCATGTGACACGTACGTTTAAAGTATTGTGGAGCACTCAGGGACGTAAATCTCAACTACTTCACACATTTTATTTAATGTTTGGAGTGTCCTGAACATATTCCACCCCCCTTTCATTGAGACACAATCTTTAGTTTTATCAGCAAAGTGTCATACGTATCACATGGCCCTGCCATTGAAGTTAATGCATTTTCGCCTGTCTGATCACCTATGTTTAAAGTATTGTGGAGCATTCAGGGACGTAAATCTCAACTACTTCACACATTTTATTTAATGTTTGGAGTGTCCTGAACATATTCCACCCCCCTTTCATTGAGACACAATCTTTAGTTTTTTCAGCAAAGAGTGATACATGTCACATGGCCCTGCCATTGAAGATAATGCATTTTCGCCTGTCTGATCACCTATGTTTAAAGTATTGTGGAGCCTTCAGGGACGCAAATCTGAACTACTTCACACATTTTATTTAATGTTTGGAGTGTCCTGAACATATTCCACCCCCTTTCATTGAGACACAATCTTTAGTTTTTTCAGCAAAGAGTGATACATGTCACATGGCCCTGCCATTGAAGATAATGCATTTTCGCCTGTCTGATCACCTATGTTTAAAGTATTGTGGAGCCTTCAGGGACGCAAATCTGAACTACTTCACACATTTTATTTAATGTTTGGAGTGTCCTGAACATATTCCACCCCCCTTTCATTGAGACACAATCTTTAGTTTTTTCAGCAAAGAGTGATACATGTCACATGGCCCTGCCATTGAAAATAATGCATTTTCGCCTGTCTGATCACCTATGTTTAAAGTATTGTGGAGCCTTCAGGGACGCAAATCTGAACTACTTCACACATTTTATTTAATGTTTGGAGTGTCCTGAACATATTCCACCCCCCTTTCATTGAGACACAATCTTTAGTTTTTTCAGCAAAGAGCGATACATGTCACATGGCCCTGCCATTGAAAATAATGCATTTTCGCCTGTCTGATCACCTATGTTTAAAGTATTGTGGAGCCTTCAGGGACGTAAATCTGAACTACTTCACACATTTTATTTAATGTTTGGAGTGTCCTGAACATATTCCACCCCCCTTTCATTGAGACACAATCTTTAGTTTTTTCAGCAAAGAGCGATACATGTCACATGGCCCTGCCATTGAAAATAATGCATTTTCGCCTGTCTGATCACCTATGTTTAAAGTATTGTGGAGCATTCAGGGACGCAAATCTGAACTACTTCACACATTTTATTTAATGTTTGGAGTGTCCTGAACATATTCCACCCCCCTTTCATTGAGACACAATCTTTAGTTTTTTCAGCAAAGAGTGATACGTGTCACATGGCAATACCCTGGCATTGGAGATAATCCCTTTTCACCTGTGTGATCTGTGTGTCAAGTGTTTTTTCACAGTGAATGACCAGAATAATGACTGCTAAACATATTTTACCCTTTCTTTACAGTTCTGAACAAGTTCAACCAACTTTAATGAAGGCATAATCCTTTTATCAGCATAATGGGGTGTGTTTTACTTTTTCTTAATACAATATTGTCTGTTTAGTCATTGTTCATTATATTAAAACAAGAAAACCATACTTTTGTAACATCAGTGAATCGTTTTTAACCCATTTTGATGTTACTATGAAATTAATATCTCTGATAGTTTAAGAAAACACGGGGCTAATAAGGGACTTTTATTTTGAAAAATCGTAACCGGAAGTCGCTCGAGCTCATTTGCCTATAGTTGCTCACTGAACGCTGCTGAACAATTTCAACCTCCTTTGTTTCATTTTGTTTCATTTTGCTACTTCCGGTGCTACATCTGGTGTTTCAATACTGTAACTCAGTTCCATTCTACATATCTGCTGTGATTGAGAGTGAGAGAAAAGGCAGCCAATCACAGCTATCAACTAATATGCAGTTAGATCAGTATGACTAAGCAGTTTAGAGACAGTTCGTTTTTTGATGGTTGGAAAAGGTAAGCTAAAATGATTTGTTTGTTACATTATGTGTTAGAACAATAAAAATGTAATCTATGCTAAATGTATTGTGTAGGTGTATTGTATTAGCAAACTGTGTAAACGGAATGACCATTTATGTTGTTTCACGTTTAAAATGTTTCATCAACAAGACAATATTAGAGGAAAAACTAAGGATAGACTTTTATTGAAAAGCATAAAAGCCTACCTTTTTGTCAGTTTTTTTTCTGGTAGAAATAATTTTTTGTGGGACCACTCTGTCACATCTGACAGTGGACAGGGGTTTACCCGATGTCGGTATCCAATCTGCATTTTTCATAAAAGTGACTTACTGGAATGTGTGAAATGACAGTAACTGTCACTGGACAGGTCAACATACCCCCCAGACCACACCCACCCACAAATTAAAATCAAAACTAATAATTTAAAGTTACAGTAGTATTATATCTTGTTTCCATTACAGATGCTGTAAATGGTGTTGACATTGTGTGTAGCCTGGTTGTGTGTTGTACTGATTTATAAAAAAATTAAAAAACATTTTTATCAGTCATTCTGATTTTCTCAATATATGTCACCAAACTTTGAACAAAATATTGTTATTCAATATTTCTTCCCATTGAACATAAGGCAGTTAGGACTATGTGATAGGCAAATATTATGAAAAAGTGTGATCGCCTATGTTTAAAGTATCGCAACTACTACACACATTTTACTTCAAGCTGAACATATTCCACCCCTCTTTTATTGAGACACAATCCTTAGTTTCGTCAGCAAAGTGTGATGTGTGTCACATGGCCCTTAAAGATAATGCATTTTCACCTCTTCACACTTTTCCTATGTTTAAAGTATTGTGGAGCACTCAGTGACGAGAATCACAACTGGTACACACATTTTACCGGTAGGAGTTAAATCTCTCAGTGGCCTGTGGCAGCAGGAAGTACAGGCCAATGGCAGGAGGCGGGACAAGGCAGTGAGCCGCTAATCAGCATCATCGACCATTGACATCCAATTGCACGAACGAATACTGAGCGAGAAGTGTTTAAATTAAATGATTAAATTAAACAGGATTAAATTAAAGTTCGTAGTTAAAATGTTATTTAGCTACAAGCTAATAAATGTTGTGGTAGACCTACACTGTAAACCCGAACGTCCAAAGTAATTAAATAGATTAAGTAGTGTATACTCAAAGTTTTAGAAAAAGTTCTACTAACTTAATTATGTCAAGTTGGTGTAACATGTTCTTCCTTTTTGAGTAATTTTAACTAATAATTTTTGATTAAATGGAACTATTTTGTGTATAAGTAAGCATTACTTAAAAACATAACTTAAGTAAAAATTAATAGAGTTAAGTAATTGCATGCTAATAATGATAGAGTCCTGTTATTTCTATTGTTTCAAAAAGGGATGATTTAAAAATAAACCTAATTTATATAGCACATGCTAAAATACAATAAAATCTCAAAGTGCTTCATCAATTCGTCATTTTTTTTTATTTTTTATTCTCATAATTTTTTACTTAAGTGTTAAGTAGCTGCAGGGATCATCATTTATTCCAAGTTAATCTCTGATTCGCCTTCCGAAGCAGAAGGCGGCGCTAATGCGCATACTACACTGATTCCTTAGCTCTGAAAAAAAAAAACTGAAAAGTTTAAACGGTTGAGAGTTTGGCGGGAAGCAACAGAAGGCCTGCAGAAAGTTACTACCTACACGGCAGCATTCAGCATTACTCGACTTACTGTAAGTTTTGAATGTTAATATTTATTCACTTTTACTTCTTTCATACATTTGTTGGTGTGTTTGTCTCAAAGAGCGTAGACCTTCTCTAAGCCCCCGCCCTTCACTGGCTTATCACGGGAGTCTTGTAGGGCATTGCCAACTTGGTGACGTTAAGTCAGACATAGGTTAGCTGCTAAAGGGCTAGCCACTTAGCAGACCACTAACGTTACACACTCCAGTCACTAGACTATTACGGCTGCGAGCAACCATATTCTTCGTGAGTGGTCTTGAATGAATCCTGGCGACCTAAGCTTACAAGTAATGGTGTGCGGCATGATTATATATGTTTAAGAATTGGTGTTTAAAACATTCAAAGAATGTGTTGCTAGTGCTACCCCCCACCCCTCATTCCGCTAGCAGCACAGCGTGTTTTGGGGGACTTTCCCTTCATGATACAGACTAAATTGTATTTGCCATAGTCTCAGTTTACTATTGATAGATGTATTTTGTATTGGGTAACGTATTTTAACGTACTAAATGGAACTTGCACCTAATAGTGAGGACGTGTAAATGTTAAGTTATAACTAAGTGTTACGTTGAAACTCTGCTTGGTGCAACCGCTTATTTTTTAGTAGTGCGTAAAGTCGAACGCATGGGCCATTTACGTCCACCGTAGCCTTTTTAAAGGTTATTAAAAGAGCATGAACGAGCATAATAGGGCCTCTTAGCTCAAACTGAGTTCCTACACTAATTAGGTTAATTTTGCTAGATGGCTTTAGTAGCTTGACACTGAGGATCAAATGAAAAGATCATTAACATAAATGGAAGCATTTATAATTTGACACTCTTTGAATGCTTCTAATTGTTCAGTTTCAGATCAGTTTATGCCCTTGCATCTCCCTGTTCCAGTTTCATTAAGTTAAGACAGTTAAGAAAGACAACTGGAGATGTGATAAAGATACCAGGTAATCCAATGAATGTGAATTCCTCTATCAACCACCCCTCTTTCATTTAAGACATTTCATTCAAGATTTGTCTTAAAAATATGTTAAAAACTAATACGTTTACTTATGCTATTTTCCATCTATAGATGTTATATAAAACAAATTGTTTTGAGGAAAACATGTCATTTTAAAGCAGTGTTAGCTGTAGTCCATGATCATGTTTTGGTAAGCTAATAGTAATTAACTTGTTGTTATATTAAGTAGTGGGTATAAGCAATTCTGTTTGAAAAGTTTTAGATGGTGGTCTAAACTTTGTCTTTTTTTTCTTTGCCTTTTAGGTTGCTGGTTCCAAAATGATCTGGAAGTGTAAGTTGTGCGCAGCTTCTTACACCTCCAGAATACAGTTATTTAGACACTATAGGCTGCAGCACAGCCACTATTCCAGAATCAGCCCCCTTCCATGCCTCTACACTGATTGCATTTGCACATTTCAGACACTTAATGCACTGAGTACTCATTTGTCAAGATATCATACAGCACAACCTAGCAGTTGTACAGAGTCAGGGCCCTGTGTTATTTAAATGCCCTTTATGCACATTTCAGCAACCCTTTTCTAATTCAGCTCTTTTCAGTCATCTCAGAAAGCATTTAAAAAATCATTTAACAGTGACGTGCCCATATAAGGATTGTAGCTATAGCACAAATGTGTACTCCTCGTTCAATACTCATAAAAGTAGAGAACACCAAGCAGGTCTTGCATCTGACTTTCAAATTGATATGGTCAGTGAGGATCCCCATAGTCTTCAAGCCAGTATTTCTGAGGAAACTAGTGATTTGCATGAAGAATGGCCAGAGCAGAGAAGGGGAGAATGAAGCTCTACCAGAGGTTGCTCAAGTACACATTAGAGAACAAACAACTAGTGACACAATCTACAAGACAACAAATGTGACCATTGATGGCACAGACTATGTCTGTGGAATGTTTCTGTCTGTAGGAGTCAGTGGTGGACTGTCGAAATTTGGCAAAATAGAAGAGATCTTTCTTGTGAATCACAACGTATCTTTTCTGTGTTGTGATTATGACTCCTGGTATGTAGAACATCTACGGTCCTATGAGCTGTCAACTGCAGACATAAGCCTGTCGATCCACCTGCAGTCTGGTCTGAATGATACAGTCCCTCTCTCTGCATACAAGATAGACGGCTCGCTGCTGCTGACCCCCAAGCGGTTCATTCAAGTGAGACAGAACTGAGTTCAGGTAATAATGAATGGTTCTTTTATTTATCAGTTATTGTGTCTTTATTCACTCTCAGTGGAATTAAGCAATTTATAAGCTGTATATACTAAAAGCGGTACTCTTTAACAATCTGATTTTGTCTTTTCATTAGCACAATGGCAGCTGCATCCCCACAACCAATGATTCTTCGTGTTGTTGAGCCAGACCAGGCTAGAAAATTAAAACTCAGCTCACGACCAGCCTCTGTTGATGCACTGATCAACATTATAAAAGAACAGCTGGAAATCAACCTTGACTTCGATTTGCTTTACGAAGATCCAGACTTTGAAGGGAAACTTACTTCCCTTACAGACATTGAGGAATTGCCACAAAAAGCTGTTGTGCACATCTCACTTTCACAAGACTCCAGCTCTATTGCATCTACTGTTCTACTTTCAGATGTGTCATCTCCAGAGCGTCTCAGCAGGTGGCCTCCAGGTCCTTTCCCTGTTCCCACATTTGCATTTGATGTTGAACTAAAACTTAGAGATGGAAATGCGGAATATAAGAAGAACAACACGCACCTTAAGTTGACAAGAGACCTAAAGCACGACATTTTAGAAAAGCTTGCATCTACTATATATGGTTTTAAGGCTTACCCAAGTGATAAAGAGATTGCAAAGGCTGCTGAGGCTCTTGTAGCCAAACATCCCTGCTTGAAGGAAGCAGGATCTGAGACTGGCTGGAATGGATGGAAAAACTCCATCAAGTTCAAGATGGGCAATTTCAGGAACAAAATGAGACGGGCTGGATGTCAGGAGGTCACTGTTAATGCTGGAAAAAGAAGTAGAAGTAATCCTGAAAATGAATATTCACATTCCAACATTAAAAGACCCAAGCGAGCAGAAGTCAACTTCCTACCAAACTTTCCCCAAGGAAAGGATCCTTCAAGCCTTGAGCAGTTGAGGCAGACAATTGTTGAAGAAGTCAAGAAGACTGAGAAGAACCTGCCCCTCATTAGAAAGATGATGGAGACCACATTTCCCCTACGCCGACAGACCATAGTGATGTCCTGCCCACCAGTGAACGAGCTCATGGACCTCTGGCCTGCTCTCAAAATAGAGTCTGAGGTAATATGGATCAGCTCTCTCTTTTGAGAAAATAATTGTGATTCTTACTTATTTGGCTGCTATTTTTTGCTTTATAAAGGTGTGCTAGATTCTTCAAATTGAACTGTTTTTTTAAAGTGTTGTTGCTGTATTCTCCTGCTACATTTTAATGTAGTTGTATGCAGAGTTCCAGCGGATTACGAATCAGAACCTGCCCAACACATTCTATGCTGAGCTTGACCGCCATCTTCCTCGACTGATGACCTTATTCAGACAGAAGGCATCAAAAACTGGAAAGACAGCAGATGCTCTGGCTGAAATTTTAAAAATCCACGATGAACTGGTAAATAGATTATTACACACTTCATAGGTTGAACCGGTGGAACTTTGAACATGTTCAATGACTCAAATGAGCTTTGTGAATTTTGCAATTAGTCCACTTTGTGTTTGCCATTTGTCTGATTGCATTAAATATGTGAACAGGTTATTTGTGGACATATGTTCTAATTGGACTGTTTAAAAATCAGCTTTGTTCAGTAAACTCTTCAGTATGTACAATTCTGTTTTTATCTTAATAGGAAATCCATGACATCCACACCAAGCGCATTACTGTTCTCCACGCCCTTCCAGTGTATCTGCACGAGGACGTTTCTGGATTTTTCAGAACCTGCACAGTGAGTCTCCTTAAGTCACTAACGGATTCTACTGTGTATAATGTAAACTGTCCATCAAAATACTAATATCTTTTAGGACTTACCTTTGTTTAGTCTACCCATACAGTTTCCATGTATTGGCAAGTGATAAGATGTTAAGTAAAACATTTTCCTGTAAATGTCCTTTAGCTTGGTTTCAGTCTATCTCACACCACTTAGGTTCTCTGGTAATTTGGCTGATTCGTGTGTGCAGAACATGAATCTTATGTTTTTCACCTCTTACAATGAGACCCAAGTCTCCCTTGGGTCTCATTGTGTTGGTATTGGTTTAGTTTAGTTTTGTGTTAGTTTGTGATTAGCATCTCTTTTTCAATCATTCAGGACGAGTCTGATGAGCCGGAGCTTGATGGCGTTGCAGTGGGCCTCCTTACGGTCATCAGTGACAATGACACACGTCCAGTTCACCACCACCCTGTGAGAATCTCTGTAATCATTGAAAGTGATGCCGTGGTCAGCCTCCCCAGACTTAGCGATGCCTTCCTGGTAATATTTGGACTGATATATGCACTACACCTCAGCTACCCCAAAGCACTGACCAACACTTTTGAATTCACTGAAAAGATTTTACTTGGTCTAGAAAGTGGTAAACTGTCACCCAGGTTGCAGACCCTCAAGAATGACTTGTTGATGTAAGTGACTGATGGAGGAGGTGGAGAGGGAGGTGACTGATGGAGGAGGTGGAGAGGGAGGTGACTGATGGAGGAGGTGGAGAGGGAGGTGACTGATGGAGGAGGTGGAGAGGGAGGTGACTGATGGAGGAGGTGGAGAGGGAGGTGACTGGAGGAGGTGGAGAGGGAGGTGACTGATGGAGGAGGTGGAGAGGGAGGTGACTGATGGAGGAGGAGAGAGGGAGGTGACTGATGGAGGAGGTGGAGAGGGAGGTGACTGATGGCATAGGAGGAGAGAGGGAGGTGACTGATGGGATAGGAGGAGAGAGGGAGGTGACTGATGGAGGAGGTGGAGAGGGAGGTGACTGATGGAGGAGGAGAGAGGGAGGTGACTGATGGAGGAGGTGGAGAGGGAGGTGACTGATGGCATAGGAGGAGAGAGGGAGGTGACTGATGGAGGAGGAGAGAGGGAGGTGACTGATGGAGGAGGTGGAGAGGGAGGTGACTGATGGAGGAGGAGAGAGGGAGGTGACTGATGGAGGAGGAGAGAGGGAGGTGACTGATGGAGGAGGTGGAGAGGGAGGTGACTGATGGAGGAGGAGAGAGGGAGGTGACTGATGGAGGAGGTGGAGAGGGAGGTGACTGATGGCATAGGAGGAGAGAGGGAGGTGACTGATGGGATAGGAGGAGAGAGGGAGGTGACAGAGGGATGCTTTGATTTATTTTGATTTATAGATGTTTATTATTTATTTTTCTATTTAATTTTAATATTGCAGTGTGCTAAAAGGGAGCGGGCAAGACAATGCTGTTCAATATTAGATGTTCATGACTTTTTGATATTTTGAGTAAGTTAAACTCAATGTAATTGAGGTAATCAATTGCCTCAAAAATTTTAAGTTTCGAGTCACATCTTATTAAGTAAACAACTTCAACATATTTGACTACTGTGTACTTAAAACAATGACAACACAAACTAATAAACTTTGAGTTGTGTTAACATAAAATGGTGTGGTTGTGTACTTATTCTTTTAAGTTCTGTGAACTTATTCCAGTGGTTTCAAAACTGGAAATTTTAAGTCTTAATAACTGAAAATAATTGAGTTGCCTTAACAGAAAACTGTAAGTCATATTGACTGCAAATATTTGAGTTGAGCTAAATGAGCACTTTAATTTAACTGTTATCAAAAGGTACAAGTAGCAAGTAATCCAACCTTTTAAGTTCTGGAAAATTTTGACTTTTAAGTTAATCAACTTAAAAAAATTGAGGCAATTTATTACGTCAAATTTTTTGAGTTCTGGTAACTTATTCGGGTTTACAGTGTACCGTGTGTTGAATATGAAAGTTTCAGTACGTCTAACGTTATAGTTTGATGAACGATAACAACCCGCCTCACCCGGAAAGCTACCTCGATTGCGAGTGACACCAGCCACCCCGCACACAGTCTGTTCAGCCTCCTACCCTCTGGAAGAAGGTATAGGAGCCTCCGTTGCCGCACCACTAGACTCAGAGATAGCTTCATACACCAAGCTGTCAGAAAGCTAAATCCCCCCCCCCTTAAATCACTCAGGACTCTGCAACAAAACTGTCTCTTGCACTTTTATCACCTACGTTTACCATAACCACTTACTGTTATACCTGCACTGGGAATGTAACAAATACATCTTACAGGATGTCTTTTTGCTGCCATTACTAAATTGCCTTTTTTGGACCATAACCTCACTTTAAAGAAAAAACGTATGCTGCTGCTGCTGTACGTGTATCTGTATGTTTTTTATATCTATATGTATATCTATATGTATCTAAATGTCTTGTCTTATCTGTTGTTGTGCCTGTGCACTTTATATGTTTCACCGTGGGAGAGTGGGAAACGTTTTTATCGATTCCTTGTATGTCTGACATGCAGGAAATTGACAATAAAGCTACTTTGACTTGACTTGACTTTGACTACAAGCTCCTTTCAATTAGGCTATTGCTTTTACCATGGTAAAGATAATTTCAGCTTTATATTTATAATACAACAGTTCATCTGGCATAATTACATTTCGAGTATGTTAACTCCACTCCAATATGCGTTATTTAAAGAAAAAAACTAAATTCTCGCTGCCGACTGTGCGTCGAAAACTTTATTTATTTTATGAAAAGCTAAATATTTGACACCACAATCAGATCTTTACCTCAGTGCTTACCATCTTTTCTGTGATTTTCTCCAGATTGTGATTTAGCCTATATTGTTACTGGACTGTGTGTGTAAAAGTGTGTCAATCAATAAGACTGACTCTACATATAAACAAAACCACAAATCACTTTTTATCATAAGAACATTTAATCAGGACGAAACAATAATAAAAAAGAATGCTTTATCAAAAAAACTACATATTACACACACACGGCACACAAACATATGGCAGTTTTTATAAAGTAAACAAAGGTACATCAAAACAAGAAACATTGATGCACAGAAACGCATAACATTTTAAAATACAACTTAAGAATAACAGGCACTAAAGTTCACCATCGAACATAGCATTTACGTGGAGGTGCTGTTGACCCACACAATTTTGGAGAAACACCTCCATGTCCTCTTGGTGTGTGAAAATGAACAAGAAGGGGTCTTTAGTCTCCAGGTCATGGGTCATCAGGTCATCTGTGGTTTTCAGCTTGCGCAGTGCATCCTCTTTTTCCGCCTCTGTCATATGAATAATTGTGGGAAAGGAGACACGTCCCTGGAACCGCGTCATATGGCGCCTTGTCCACTCCACTGCAGTTGTCAGGTCTGACATGATGTTTGTAGTCTGGGTTAGGAAGGGAAAGATAAAAAAGGGGTTTAGTAGATTTGACATTATTCAAGGGAGCTCCCATATTACACCATACCCTGACAGGTTACCTTACCTCCACACTTGGTCTTTTACAAGGAGGGGGGGACAGTCACAGTCAGGGCCTCCACCGCTGCATCAAGGTAAAAAGGAGTTTCATTGAACAATCACTATAAAACACTATAAAATTGTCTAACACAACCTTGCCATGCACATATGTCAAGTATGTTGTAGAAAAGATCACAGTCTCTATAAAGTCATGAATTGTCCAGAGAAACATGTCCAAAAACTTAAGAAAGAAAATATTACCACACTGTCCTGCTGTGTTGGTTGTCTGTGGCCTCCTTTTTCTGCTTTTGCCAGATGACAGCCTTCAGCAGAGGTTTGACATAAGTAAAGCTTATGGATGGCAACATATAGAAGGGTTCAAATGTCCAAGTTTTTCATAAGAGTTAAATACAGTTGGAAAAACCCTAGTTAATAGGAGTGTTCTTGGTGGAAAGTTGTCCAGCAACAGAATTGACCACCATCGCCTTGCAATGTTCATGTCCTACTAGTTTGTGGAAAAGCACACATTTTAATTGAAACATAGACCTTATAAGATGAAATGTTAAAAAGCGTTTGAAAAACACACCTCCGTGAAGTCAAAAGAGAGGCCAAAGACGATGTAGACAGCATACTGTAAACAAACAAATTGAAGTATCCATGAACAAACCACAAGATTACAGGAAGAAATTATGCAAGGAACACAGGATGGCAATATTTCTTACCATTAGGATGAACACCCCACAACTATTAGAGCCTCTCTGCTTGGGAATGCCCTGTGTTAAGTTAAAGGTTAGAAAAATACATCAAAAAAGGTTTAAGAAGAGGTAAGCTGTGAATTGTTACAATTCCCCTCACACACACTGGCATACCTCAAGGTTGTCAAATGAAAACTCTGTCCAGGGACCCTCACTGATCTCCTGAGAAAGTTCTCTGAAAAAAAAAATGAAGAATGGAGAAAAACGGAGTATTATAATCACAGATGTGCACTGTACTACAATGCAGGTCCTTCAGATTTTCTAACTGCTGGGAAATGTAACTTGGGGTTTTGAACAGGAACTACCCCATAGAGAAAAGATCCAAAGAAAAAAAAGAGATGACAGAGTAATGATTATGGAACCATATTAACTACCATATGCCATGAGCACTTGCTTGGGTGTTTCCATTTCAGCAGGTGGAAAATTATGATTCTCTGATGCAGAATTCCTTTCATGTCACAAGTCATGACAAACACTGGGTGGGGGGGCATTTTAGGATGAAGACAGCATGGCATATGGTATATAGAACCAAATGAACTGGCAAGTAAAAGTGAACCTTGAACCTTTCACGCAAGAACATTCCCTACAAATAACCTGTATTTAGCTGTGTAAGCGGCATCACCAATGCCAGGGCCTCCCATTGAGTTGAGGAAAAATATTTGTTTCTGTTTGGGCTTCAAGATCTGAAATGGTGCACCCCCGAATGATGGAACATGAAGAAACATGTACAAAACATAACTGATATCCATCTCATAAATGGGAAACACGAAGCACTAATTTAATACAAACTCACACGTATCATCGAATGACCTGGTTTCCATGATGGAAGGAGCACAGCGTCCTGCATTTTCACATCAACCTACAGACAGACAGAAGCATTATATGTTCATGCGCTATGTTTAGCTTTGAATGACAAACACTTTAGTATGAAGAATAACTATAAATCATTATATTGGTACATACAGGGAAGTGATCCATGGGGTCTGCTGAATATGGGGGCAACCAGGTGAGAGTCACATGGCAATTAGCAGCAAAGATGTCAATGTTCTAAAAAGTATTTTAGGTATCAGTGTGGATGTGAGCAAAATATGCTGACTTGAGTGTTCCAAAACTGTTAAAAAGATCTTTGCTACCTGTTGACTAGCTATTCTTTGTAGAAGCTGGAAACCCAAAATTCAGCACCTATTGGAAAAAAGGGACACTATACCACAAAGCACTGTACTTCACTGTTAAACTGTTAGTATGTCATGATATTCTTAAGTTTCCGTCAACTTCTACAGGATTAGCAAGTGTAATGAAGTCCTTTCTCGTTAATGCAATGCCATCAGTGTATGCCACCTCCTCCTCATCACTCATGCCAAGAGTGTTTTGGAGCTGTCAGAAGCATAATCAAATATATTTTAAACATTTTATACAAGTTCAACATTAACTATATACAAGTACAAGACCACATCAATGTAGTCATCAGCAACCCTTCACCAGGTGTATATATTGATACCTGTTCATGCTGGGACAAACTCAGTGGCTTGCTCCACCTAGATTTGTCCGGAACAAAACTCCTGACAACTTCTGGAGTGGGTTGCCCTACTACCATTTCAGGAGTGAGGGGTGAGGTATCTATACAACAGACAAACCACAAATACACACCAAAATCAGAAATCAATTTACCCCAACACAATAACCTCCGAGTTCTTCATCTGAGGTAAACTCAAAACATGCAGACATCCCAAGTCTCCCGGAAGTTCCGGGAGTCTCCCGCATATTGATAGCGACTCCCTGATGCCCGCAAATTACTTAAAATCTCCCGGAATCTAGAGCGAGCGAGCAAGACCGCGCACGCGAGAAAGACGTGCTCCAAACCGCGTAAGCATCTGTGTAGCGCGAGCACGACAGAGAGGGAGAGGGACCTAGAGACTGTGCGTGTGTGTGGCAGTGTGAGTGTATGCCTCATGAAGCATCCTGATTGGCCTATTGCGTTAAATCAACCAATCAATTTTCAGTGTGGGCGGGCTTTTATGTCTTCTCCCGAACCGAATTAATCAGTTCAGTGTATCTAGGAACAGGAGCACCAAGGCAGAGGGAGAGTACCCCAAAAAACGAAAATATAAGACACATTTTACAACAGACTATACAAAGGTTTACCCCTGTCTTAGAAAAGTAAATCACAAAGACAGTCTTGCTCGCTGTACAATCTGTAACAGTGATTTCAGCATTTAGGCCGCAATGTGAAGCACGAAAAGTCCTTTAGAAAACGAATCCCGCTCCACAGGCGTGCATCTACACAATATTTAGTTCATAAAAAAGAAAGAGTCGTGCTTAGCTACCAAAAAAAAGTTCGTCGCTGACTTTCCAGTCAATTTTTGGTGCGTCTATGTTTTATGCCGAACTAGTTTCTTCAGAGCGCACAAGGATCTTGGTCGCGAGTGCTGGCACTTTTCGACACGTGATCATGCTACACCAATAAGGTAGCTGCTTTTTGTCAACAGAGTTGCAAGATGGCGTCCACCATGCCTTCGTCGAGCAGTACGGAAGACGAAGAAAATACACCGGAATGTCTTAATAAATCAAAAAACAAACATTGTTTTATGCATATTACTTCAGTCAAGCACGAGGAGGTACATTATTTCACCACTACACGATGGAATACATACAGGACAAGCCTACAGACGTGGCTCGGGTTGGAGGGTGAGTCTCGAGACATGGCTGAGAACTTCAAACACTGTGTTGATGTGGAGTTTGAAAATATTCCCGAGGATGCTGGTTTCCATCACACATGCTACCTTAGATTTAAGGACAAAACATCCATCGCAAAGGTGGAAAGACGTCTGGCACGTGAGAGACAAGAAGCGACGGAAGACCACGAGGCCATTCCATCGACTTCTAGGGCCACGAGTCCAACAAAGAAACTGCGATCCAGGTCAGGGCTGCCAATCGCAGGCTCTGGCCCCGTTCTTCCTGCCCTGTGCATAATTTGCCAAAAAAAGAAGTTCATCAACCGAGCAGGCAAACGACAAAGGGATCCTCTGTCAAAGGCTGAAACATTAACAGCAGGTAAACACACACACACACACACACACACACTGTGGTTGAGTGACTGAAAGGTACAATTATGTGTGAGAACTCATTGAGTTATCCTTTTTGTTTTGTTAAGGCCCATTGCAGAAAGCTGCAGAGTTGAAGGATGACCAAAGTATTCTTTTGCAAATAAAAGACAAAGACTGTGTGGCTCTGGAGGTGCAGTACCACAAAGGCTGTTATAATCAGTACACCAGGTTTTTGACGAGGCCTGAAAAACCAGAGAAAGAACAGTAAGTTATTTATTATATTGCATTTCAAGGAGCTACTAACTTAACATTATATAAGTAAACATTCAATCTGCATTATGTTGTCTGTGCACACAATCACAACACTTATTCATTTCTTTCCTTCTCATTTATATGTGTTCTAGGAATGAGCCCACGTTTGATGTCGGCTATAAGATATTATGTGAGAGGATCATTCGCCAAAGGCTGCTTGTCAACCAAGAGGTGCTGAGAATGGGCCAGCTGAGGAAGGCCTTCATTGAACTGGTGAAAGCAAATGAAGGTCTTGATGCTTCAAACTACAGGTAACTGCAATGCATTTTTCTCTCAAGTCTTATTATTTGTCATGTGCAAGTCCAGCTTTACACAACATGTGTGTGACAGGCCTGAGAAACTGTTTTTAAGTCTTGCTGTTTGCACAGACATGTACCAGTTGGCAACAAGGAGAATAGCTGGTGTGTGTGTGTGTGTGTGTGTGTGTGTGTGTGTGTGTGTGTGTGTGTGTGTGTGTGTGTGGTGTGGTGTGGATAGTGATGTTGTGTGCCTTTCTTGGGCATCTTTGGTGTTAAATGTGCTGTATGGCAGATAGGTTCTAGCCTGTAATGTCTTGTACCACCTCCACCACTCTCTGCTTTTCATGATACTCCTGTGACTCTTAATTGTCACTGTTTTGTTGTGTTGCAGACAGGATATGTTGAAGGAGAGGCTGACTCGTGATTTCCCCCATCAGTATCAAAAACCTAGAACGGTCACGTAGAGCTGATGCAGGGTCACAACGCATACAAATCTTTGACCCGGATCAGAGGACCCCAACCCAATGGAAAAAGTTTCTCTCAGAAGGAACAAATAAGGAAGCACTTGCCGAATTCCTGTATGTTGCATGGAAAAATGCAGACCTTACAATAGTGGGCAAAAACCTCTGCTTGTACATCGCACATACAAATCAATGTCACTGTGTGACTGTTAAGGAGGGTGTACAGTCTGTTCGTGTTGTTGAAGACCTGTTGTTGTTTTTACATGCACAACATGCTGCACGGGAGCATAAAGCTGTCATTATCAAGAGCTCTGACACTGATGTGGCAGTCATTGCTGTAAGTGTGCAGACAGATTTGCCATGCAGTTTATATGTTTTCACAGGGACTGGCAACAGGACACGTATCATTGACATTACCAAGGTGTCATCAGCAAACAAAATATAAGTGCTCCATCACCTGCTGAATGTGGTTGGCAAATAGAGGATGGGACCTTGCACCTGGATGACCAGAAATCCGGCCCCTGACAGTGTTTTGCATGTGATACACTGCGGCTGCAAAGGTGCCTGTGAGACAGGAAGATGTTCCTGTTTTTCTGCAGGACTGTGTTACACAGACTTATGTCGTTGCTGTAATTGTGCCAACACAAAAGAAACTGAGGAACTGGAAGATAACTCTCCTGACACTGACAGTGAGGACTGAGTGTCCTTAATCTGTTATTTCTTATTTAGTTTTGTACAGTTTTATATATCATATTTCATATTTTTCATAAAGATTGTTTTTATGGTTCATCAGTGTTGTTTTCATTTGTGGAAGAATGAATGAATGAACGAACGAACAAATGGTCATTGGTATAAGTACAATTACTGCCTTTTATTGATACAAGGAAGGAGGTTTATTTGTCACATACATAGAAATACTAATGTAAAGCATGTAGTCATTGTGTGTGTTCAGGATACGGAATGCTTGAGGAAAGAAGCTCCTCCTCAGTCTCTCTGTTCTGGTCTTGTAGCAGCAGAGACGTTTGCCTGACCTCAGTGTTTTGAAAAGTCCATGGTCAGGATGTTAGGAGTCCTTTACAATACTTTGGGCCCTGGTACGTAGTCTTCTCTTGTAGGTCTCCTGCAGAATAGGGAGAGGTGCTCTGATGATGCGGCACTGCAGTCACAGGCTGTACAGTTCCCATACCAAGTGATGATGCTGTCAGGACACACAGCTGATGGGTGCTGATGCTCTGAACTTCCACAGCTGACGTAGGAAGTACAGTCTTTGCCTTGATTTCTTCAGTGTGTGCTGGGTGTTCACAGTCCATGTTAGATCGTCAGTAAGGTGTATTCCCAGGTATGTCAAACTTGATCTAAATGACTTAACATAAGCATAACATTATCGTATATTTGCCTCATTGTTCTTATGGGACGCGGCTATGTATACAGCACTATTTAGAATCAATTTAGCCCACTTTTGAGGATGTTCGGGTGTTTTCCTCTTTATCGGTAACGTTGAATCTAACCACGGGAGCCGCCATCTTGCCATTCTGTTGACAAAAAGCAGCTACCTCATTGGTGTAGAACGATCACGTGTCAAAAAGTGCCAGCACTCGCGACCAAGATCCTTGTGCGCTCTGAAGAAACTAGTTAGGCATAAAACATAGACGCACCAAAAATTGACTGGAAAGTCAGCGACGAACTTTTTTTTGGTAGCTAAGCACGACTCGTTCTTTTTTATGAGCTAAAGATTGTGTAGATGCGCGACTGTGGACAGTGTTCACATTGCGGCCTAATTGCCCATGGCGGGTTAAATGACTGTAAAAGACATGTTGAGGTGAGTTCAACAAGTTTCATTTCATGTGCATATTATTCAGGCCGGCTAGTTGCCAGGGCTACATGAAAATAATAAACTCCTTAGACCTGTTTAAAGTTGCAATGGAATAAAAATAAAAGCAGTTAACATAAATAGTATAAGCAGCATATAAATAGTAAAAGTACTTCCCTGAAATGACTTTTTGCAGGTTGGGATGTCTGAACATGTACCTGCACAAACGTTGTATTAGTGCAGCTAATTAACGTTCGGGAAAACTCGCTAACATTCGCTGTCGTCTCAAACACATACCGAAGCAATGAGATTAAACATACACACATGATAGTCGTAGAGTAATATTACTTTCAATCATAGGCGGAGATCCCGGGGGGGACGGGGGGGACGTGTAAAAATACGACAACACAAGCGGTGCTAATTATAGATGTAAAACAATGTGTTTTTTAAGTGTTGAAAAATCATGTTCCCCCTATTCCTCAAAGTGGTTTGGTTCACATGCTGTTTCCAACGGGCAGGGCTACCGGCAGCTCCGTGTTTCAGTTAATCAGCCCAGTAGCCTACACGGTCAGATTGTCAGACTGTTTCCTACTCTGTCCCCTGTCGCTGCCGCTATGATACACGATATGTAAAGAGATTTACCTCATTCTCGAACGCAGTAAGAACATGTAAAGAAGACGTTTTTTTCTAAACTCCATTTACGAAGTTCCAATCGATATGCACAAGTATACATACGTTTATTAATGGATTGGCATGACAATGTGAACGTTTGCCGATAACACACGCATGCTGGTAATTAACACAGTTAAGATAGCTAGCTAGACAGTCTAGGACACTGTCCTGTCAGGGGCAGGTTCATGCTAGTTAATAAACGTAGGTCTACATCTCAGTGCCTCTCCAGATTTGTTAAATTATCTGAAGTTAAATGAATGTCATCTTTTTCTGCGGTCCATGAACTATGCTGGTATTGTAATATAGAGTGACAGTGGCGCAGGAGGTAGAGAGGTTGTATTATAATCAAAAGGTTGCTAGTTCAATTCCCTGTCGAGCTGTTTTATAACTTATTTTGAGCATCAAGTTCTCTTGAACTTTGGACATTATTTGTCTGTGAATAGATATTTCGTGTTAGTACATTTAATGCTGTTTAGATAATTCTAAAATGACTTCGAATTTCTGTTTGTAAATGTGATAAGAGAATTCGGTATTTAGCAGTTTATGCTAGCTCTCGTGAAAGCAATTTTTTCATGTCCCCCCCCCGGAATTACACTCTGAAATTTGACCATGTATTGTCCCCCCCTACAATGAAATGGGATCTCCGCCCCTGCTTTCAATGCACGTTTAACTTAACAGTTCAATCCATGCACGCTAGATCAAACAGTACATTAAAAGCATGGACGTGGCTAGCGGAGTTTATGGCTAGTCACGTTAATCTAAGAATGTAGAAACTCACGGTCAAAAGGAAAACATTAACAAACTTTCTTTAAAACATGCAAACTGCTGTACGATCATTACAGTGCATGGAAAATAACATAACACATGGGATTCGTCAAAGTTATCAACTTAAACATCAATTTACTTTTAGAAAACTGATATACTAGGTATAGTGCAGAGTACTAGTATTACAGTGCAGGTATTACAATGTACCACAAAAATAAACCTTGCAAACTCAAGGTATTCTTACCTGACATAATGAAAACCCTGGAGCGACTTTAAACTTTAAACCGCACGGAGACTTTCATCCAGCATTGAGAGATTTGGCAATGACCAATCACGTAGAACGCACGTGCAATTCTGTCAACAGTCGATGATGCTGATTGGCGGCTCACTGACTTGTCCCGCCTCCTGCCACAGGCCACTGCCTTGTCCCGCCTCCTGCCATTGGCCTGTACTTCCTGCCGGCACAGGCCACTGAGAGATTTCACTCCCTCTCTGTTTGGAAGGACAGTGCCACTGATCTCATGACCGCCCAATGACCAAGACGAAGGCCTATTTTGTTATTGCATGATACATAGTTGCTCATTTCGAATTCTGCTGTAAGACTGGATACATATGTTTCCGATCGAATGTTGACAACACCCTTGGTGAACGCATAGAACTCATGTTGGTACTATCATATGGGTGGTTTCATCAATTGTTTCCTGGTTTAGCGTTTAGTATTCTGTTAACCAAGTCCCTTATAAGACTACAAACAATAACCGTGTCACTTTAAGTAATATGTTGAGTTATTTAATTACAAGTACCGACTCTTCTTCGAAACTTAAAAGCCATGCATAAATGGAACTGTATGTTGCGAAGACCGCTCCCTTATATAGCAACTAGCCTCTGCCTACATGAATGTGTGAAGCGATAGGAACGATCAACACAATTGCATACAAACTGTTACATTTCATCTGTCTTCATCAAAGGAGCAAGAAACGCTGGCATTTATTCGTGAGAACTTAGAGAAGAGTGACTAGCTAACAAAAGGAATGGTAAGCTATTAATGTTGCACTTACGCAATACAAAAAGCTTAAAGTTAGGATACAAAAAATCTATTCTCTGGTGTCGTGACATCACTGTGACTTCAATTTTTTCAGTAGTGTCTTTGTCAGAACTCTGTACACATTCATTGGACTGAGCTGTAGAGTCGCGATGTCGCGAACGAACGAAAGTAATGGTTTATGCCGTTTATGCCGGTTCTGCCGCTGACTAATGTTGCCTGTGCTATCAGGTGTCCATTCTGTCATCGTTTGAGAGCCGACTGATGCAGCTGGAGAACTCTATTATCCCGGTGCACAAGCAGACAGAGAACCTTCAGCGACTGCAGTAGAATGTGGACAAGACCCTCTCCTGCATGGATCACGTAATCAGCTACTACCATGTTGCCAAGGATACTGACAAGATCATCAGAGAGGGGTGAGTAGATGACTAGTGTTTTTTAAAAATAAAAATAAATCACTACAATGTAGGATGACCAGCTCCTACTTTTAAGCACTCAGAATATCTTCAGGATGTCTTATTTTTTTACATTGTCTTTCATATAATCCATCTTGTGAAATGTTGTTTAATTGAGCTTTTGTAATTTATTTAATTCAATATTCTTCAGTTTAGTTTGTAAGTCATTCGTTGATGAATTTTGCAGACCCACAGGGCGACTGGATGAGTACCTGGCCTGTATCGCAAAGATCCAGAAAGCTGTGGAGTATTTCCAGGACAACAATCCTGACAGCCCAGAACTCAACTTAGTGGTACTGTAGCTCTCTCTATTAGTTTTTGTATGGAATTAAGAATGAAGAGCATGTGTCATTTCTGTAATACTCTGTCACACATGCACACACACACTCTTTCACCACTGTCTGTCCTTCTTTCCCCTCTTTCCCCTCTTTTCTTCTTTGTCTCTTTTTTGGGGTGTCTCAATCTCCTCTTACACATCTCCATTTTGTGTTCTATCCCCGCTGTGCAGAAAGCCAGATTTGAAAAGGGAAAGGAGAGTCTGGAGACTGAGTTCCGTGGCCTGCTGACCCGCTACAGCAAACCTGTGCCCCCCATCCTCATCCTGGATGCCATTGGTGTGGACGACGAGCTGGAGGTCCAGGAGGAAGTGACCCTGGAGCACCTGCCTGAGGCCGTGTTGCAGGACATCATCATCATCTCCGGATGGCTGGTAGAGTACGGACGCACCCAGGGTAGGTACACACACACGCACACGCACACATATGCACATGCATGTTCTTCTCTTACCCTGTGAGTTTCTCTGCTTCCCTGGCCATGAGCTTTGGAGTTGGTTTAATGTCAAATCAAATGCATGGAAACATGTGTGTTTCCTTTCGCCTGTCCCTTTTCCTGTTATCTGTTACTCTGTGCCCCTTTCTCTCTGTGCCTGTCTTCCCACCTCCGCCTGTCTCTGTTTCTGTTTCTCTTTCTGATGAAACTTTTCCGTTCCCTTTCCTGAATTTCTATTCCATTTCGCCATGCTCGGTCCATGACTTCCTGAATTTCTGACGCCAGGTTTGCCCAACCAGTGATAGTCCAGGAGTATAAGTTTTAACTGTCAGGTTTGGCATCATGTATTCACCAAGTGATAGATGTTTTTTGGAACTATGATGAACTAAGGACAGGGACAGAGAGTGCATAGAGTGAGGATGAGAGCAACATCAAGGACCAAGAGAGGCCCGACACCAGTTAACAGGCGCAGGAGCTCAGAGAAAAGAAGGCCCTCGCCAAGCATGCGTTTCTACAGCTCCACTACCTTGTATGGTAAATCATGATGGAGGATCCTGGGAATTCATTAATGAACTACCAACTAACTTACTTATTTGACGCTGATCAACCTTGTGTGTGGCGTTAACTTTGTTGAGGACTGCTTCATATATTTGCGTTACGAAAAGCATAACAAATGAATCAGAACATGAATCTAATTGTCTGCAGTACAGATTTATCACTAAATTATCATTTCAATTAGCATCTTATCAAAATTCTCATGCCTTTTATCCATTGCTATTGACGTTATGGTTGAGTTATCTGTTTCATCAGTACATGCTCTTTTTGAGACCGCCTCATAAGACTCAGTTGCAGGTTTTGACAGGCTAACCATCTTTTCTTCTTGACTATTGTGTCTTTTCATTGGTTGTTCTCTGGTCCATTCCCTCAACTGATTTGTCGTTCTCTGCCTCATCCCCTCCCTCTGCTTGGGCAGACTTCATGAACGTGTACTTCCAGATCCGCCAGCTGGACCGCTCCATTAAGGGGCTGAAGGAGCATTTCTGCAAGAGCAGTGCCTCCTCCGGCATCCTCTACTCACCGGCAGTTCAGACCAAACGCAAAGACACCCCCACCAAGAAGGCCCCCAAAAGACCAGGTCAGTCACACAGAGAATGCTGTTCATTGTTGATTTCTGTCTTTCTATCTTTCTTTCTGTCCTGCTCTCTCCCTCGCTCTCTCTCTCACTCTCTCTCTATTTCTCAGGGTTCCCACGGTACCTGGAAAACATGGAAAACATGGAATTTATTTTTTCATTTTCCAGGTTTGGAAAAGTCATGGAAACTGAGCAAAAGTGAACAATTACATGGAAATTGAAACAGTTGTCCTGGAAAATGTTATTGGATGATAAAATAGTAATAAAATGAAACTATTGAGCACAGAATTAAGATGAGTTTATAAAAACCCTTTACATGTGAACAGCTTTTACTGTAGATAGAAATGGATCCCATGTTGTAGAGCATGCTCTTGGCATCCTATCTGGTATATTGGATGTTGGAATTTGATGCAGGCAACCTGGTGATGTGGACTTTAAAAGTATAGTTTCGGATTGGTGGACTTAATAACGGGAATAATAACCGAGAAACGTTACCCACAATCTCAATAGAAGGGTCAAATACATGCATTTCCCAGCCAACACGGGAGCCTTGACATCTACAGTGAAACTTCTTATGCAAGTTTATACTCAAATGTAAGTAGCTGTGTTTTAACTGTGTGGTAAACCTGGGTTTATCAACGTTAATTAGTAAGCAGTGCAATCTTGCAAACTTGCTAGCTAGCAGCTTACACTAGAATTGTTGAGGTAATTTTTACCTTGCTTTTAAAATACTAGAACTATGTTTGATCCCCATATGTATTTCACTCATTGACTTTTCCTAAAACCATGTTATTCACCACATTTAGGGGAGTTTGTTTTGAATTTGGATTCATTAATGATGGTTAGCAAGCACATGCAGTGCAATCTTGCTAGCCAACATTCAGCTTGCTAACTAACTAGCTAGTGTTGGCTAGCTTGCATTGCTAGCTAACTACCAATACATTTTCACATTAGGCAGTGACATTACTTCTATACTAGTTGACATGACCAGTCTAGTCTTGATCAATTTTGTAACATTCATTCTTATATCTACTTTTAGCTATTTTGTGATTTTTCTTTTTTTTCTTTAAACATTTGGGGTGAGACATTTTTGAAAAGGAAGAGGAGTGGAGAGGGGGAGGAGCCAGGAGGGCACAGAAGGAAAGAGGGAGGAGGAAGAGAAGAGGGGAGAAGATGAAAGAGGAGAAGAAGAGAGGAGGATAAGAGAGTAGAGGATGACAGAGGAAAAGGGAGAAGAGTGGAGAGGAGTTGAGAAGAGTAGGAAGAGAAGACAGGAGTGGACACGAGAGGGGAGGTGTGGAGAGAAGAGGACAGGATGAGATAGGAGAGGAGTGGAAGAGAGAACATATATCAATCCCAGTGCTCATGTGTCTCAAAGTTCCAGTTCAAAAAATTGTTGTTCATCTACAGCTTGTTGCATTATTTCATGCATTGATATTATCAATAAGACATAATCTCTAAGCATTTACAATGTAGACTTGACTGGCACATCTTTTAAATCAAGTAAGTAGTCAGGTGTCCTAGGGGGTTGTGTGTGTGTGTGGGGAGGTGGGGCGGAAAGCTTCAGGGGCCTATATATCATCACTTAATGGTACCTGGAAAATCAGGAGGTAACATGGAATTTTTTTTCAAGGCAAGCGTGGGAACCCTGTTTCTGAGTTGCACCCACTCTAGATGGTAGCCATGTCTCTGATATGCAGAGATCATGTTGGTTGGGGTGAGTTAGTTTGGGTGTCATCATATAACATTGTTTTGATTTGTTCTCTTATTATCTTTGCTCACCGTGTGTTTGATCCATTGCCCCTGAACACACATCTCATAAGAGTAATCATTGGATCTCTCTGCCAAATGAACATTTTTTGGCAAATATATGCCTTTGTCAAAATATACCTCAAAGCAACCTGTGGTGCATCCACATAGTATTTGCTGAATGTAAATGGCTTTTTATCAGCAATTGGTCACAGTTTTCTGGTATATTTTGACAAATCCTCCAGGCCACACAAATTCCACCGAACCTCCAAGATGCCTCTCTCTTTCTTCCCAAGTCCCCCCAACACCACCCCCACCTACCTTCTTATCTGTTTACCCATGATGCAGTATGACCCTCCTGTGATTCTAACTAACCCCTACTTCCTTCCTCTTGTTTCTCAATTCCCGTGGGAATTGTGGTGATGGCAGTCTACATCCCAGGTAAAGACACAAAAGGCTTTATAGGTGGTGGACCGAAGCCCCGTATCTGTTCAACTTTGTAATTTAAATTGCGACAACCTAGATTTTTTCCAGTTGAGTGAATAAGTGAATAACGTTGATTAAACTTGACAGAGAAACGGGTAATGAGGCATCAACAAAGCATAGCATAGCTAACAGTAGGCAAGCCTATATAGTACAAACTACGGCTCGTTAGCGAACTAAAACTATTTACACCATCACTCACGTATGAAAAAGACGGTTTAGAAAATAAACACGTTTTAAAACGGCCTTATACTGATCAAATTATTACTTACAACACGTCTTTGTTTCAATGGGTTGGAGCTGTCGCGGCAGCAGTGCAATATGTCAATATGAACTACACCTGAGTAATGGGTGAAACGGGTGTCAATGTGGCTGCATCTGATTGGTTAATAATGTTCTTACGCCAGTATTACATCGTGTTATTGGTTACACTGATTTAGTAGGCAACTGTGTTTGCCGGTGAGTTTAACAAACTTTTATACTATGGTTTTGACTAAATGTGCAACGATCTGAGCTGACAACAACTGGTTTATCATTAGAAATAACATAATGACCTCAACTGGAAAATATCTAGGTTGTCGCAATTTAAATTACAAAGTTGAACAGATACGGGGCTTCGGTCCACCACCTATAAAGCCTTTTGTGTCTTTACCTGGGATGTAGACTGCCATCACCACAATTCCCACGGGAATTGAGAAACAAGAGGAAGGAAGTAGGGGTTAGTTAGAATCACAGGAGGGTCATACTGCATCATGGGTAAACAGATAAGAAGGTAGGTGGGGGTGGTGTTGGGGGGACTTGGGAAGAAAGAGAGAGGCATCTTGGAGGTTCGGTGGTTTTGACTAAATGTGCAATGATCTGAGCTGACAACAACTGGTTTATCGTTAGAAATAACATATTGACCTCAACTGGAAAAAATCTAGGTTGTCGCAATTTAAATTACAAAGTTGAACAGATACGGGGCTTCGGCCCACCACCTATTAGTGTGCCACTGCCCATCGCTTTCATTGCTCTATTTTAACCATGTCTGCATTCCATCCCCCTTCTCAAGGCCAAAGTCAGGCCAAGCCATCATGCCACGCCAGCTAGTGTTTGATACCAGTAGGCTGTAGCCATTTTTTTTAAATGTATTTCAGAAAATAATAGAATTACAGTATTGATTGACCAGTGTGCCTATGTAGATGCAGCATCCGCTGTCCTTGAAACATATAGAAGGCTAGATTTGTTGGACTAGTGCAAAGATGTATGGTAGGCTACAAGTTGAATGTGATATAGACAAAAAAAAGCAGTATTGCATTGGTGTAAGTCATTAGTTGTGCTCTGCTTTGCCAATGCTTGTTGTTGTGGCTTACAGTGTTTTGCCCAAGTGAGTCTAAGCTATATCTGTAAATGAATGCTATCGGTTGGAATTATTAAGATTAATTATATCTATAGAGCATACTGTATAACTAAAGACTAGTCTAGGACAGTCATATTAATGTTAAACTGTATTAGCATAAGTCTGTGAATTTAAAAATGGATTGTGAAATACAGAATTTTTACAGAATAGACCACAAGAAAACAGATCAGCGAGGTGTGCTTTTTAAAAGAAATGCTGACTAGAAGCAGTTGATGGATATCACTGAATTTGATGTTATGGCCCTTTCTCCATTTTACCGTAACATTTTCCATTCATGGTCAACATTCTTAAACAGCAAGCCTCTTGCTTTCATTTGTCAAAGACTTTCTCAACGTATGCACCACATGCTTACTAACTACTAACCAAATCACATTGCCACTGTATTGCTGTACTTTGTGTTATATCGTGCTGCTGTGATGTCCATCCTCTTTGTGTTATAGAGACGTAGGATTTAAACCCATTCTCATGTAACAAGTTCACTCATTTATTGTCATGTTAACATTGCTCCCGGATGAATGAATGTATGTATGAATGTATGGTATGAGACCTGTATTAACAGAACTGTTGATGTATGTTGATGTACGTTTGAAAAACAACACTCAGGTTCTCACAAGCATCAATGCAGCTTTTGGATTAAATTAATGCAACACAGTCTATTGTGTAGAATTACAGTATGCGAAAAGATGTTTGAACATGTCTACCATGTTTACCTTTTAGAGAGAAGAAAATTCGCAAACATAGTCACCAAAACACCAGTAGAAGTCCAAAAGCAGCTCTGATGACGGGCTCTCCTTCATATACCTCAAAAAAGGGGCTTGGTACTGTGTCACACCCGTCTCGTTAACACACTCACTAACCCTGGGGACGTATGGTCTAAAAACACACACTCACACAAAGACACACACACACACACACTCTGAGCTTTCTTAGCCTGTGGGCAGCCTCATATCTGGCCAATCTCCCCTCTCCCCTGTCCGCCCTCCACGGGTTCCTGTGCTTCCCTAAGCTCTGGGCTTTGGTGGTCGGTACTTGAGTGTCAGTCAGCAGCTCCCAGGTCAGCACACTTGTCACAGGCTCAGCTCTCAGCCCGACAGGAAGTAACCCAAGGTCATGTGACTCCCCTACTTCCTCCCCCAACCCCAAACCCTATCACCCAAACTACTGAGTAGGTCACGATTATGACCTGCGGGCCAAACACCTGAATGATGCCCTGAATGAGAAGCACGGGGCGAGTACAGGTGAGTAAAGGAGAGGGGCTAAGTCGGGGAGCTGAGGTCCCTAAGGGATCTAAGGTTGAAATAGCTGCACAAAAAATGGGTGAAGAAATATATTGTATTGATATGCATCCCCTCACTGTGGTAGGAATTATTGTGAACGTGTTTCCTCTCTCTCTCAAACTATGATGAATGGAAACTCCCCATTGTTGTTGATGTCCGCAGATACTTATATTTAGCAGTTTATGTAAAAAAATGTATGATGATTGATAAAGATGATGATGATGATGATGTTAGTGGGATATGGCCACATTAAAACCCTTATAATAACTAGATTGATCGGAACATGATTAGAGTCCTTCTTGTCCTCCAGTAAGCCAATGAAGCCAAAAAATTCCCTTCTGATTTGCTCTGTCAGTATGTGTAACGCCTATGACAATGCCCATGTTTGAATGCACATCATATATGTGTAAGATTAAAGCCTATATTGTAATGCACATGATTGAATGCACATCATATATGTGTGCGATTAAAGCCTATATTGTAATGCCCATGATTGAATGCACATCATATATGTGTAAGATCAAAGCCTATATTGTAATGCACATTATTGTCAGGTCATCCCCATCAGCCCAGTTGAATGTAGATTAATGAAGCCTTGTGTGTAAAGCATTTTAATGGAGACCCTCCCTGAGGTCCGTGCTCTCACAGCTGCCCTTCACCGTGTGTCCATCAGGGAAGGACGACGTGCTGGATATCGAGATCGACTCCTACATCCACTGCATCAGTGCCTTCATCAAGCTGGCCCAGAGCGAGTACGTTCTGCTCGCGGAGATCATCCCAGAACACCACCAGAAGAAGACCTTCGACTCACTCATTCAGGTCAGGGTTCAGAGGTCACAGAGGTCAGCAGATGTCCGTCACCTTTGCTGCGCTCCAGTGTGTGGCTAATCACAGATGTCTTGTAGACATTTTGTGTACTTTGTGTAAGATGTTTTTGGTTGCTATCAAATGTTCCATGTAACTACTGTGTGACTCTACTGCAGCCCTCTAGTCTATGAGCTGTTTTCCACGATGATGGTCAAGCTTGTTCAGGGTTTATTTTTTTCCCCTTTCCTTTGGAGGTGGATTTGGTCACTGTCTGGAGCAGGCAGCCTAATCTACAATTAGGGTCTTTGCTAATCTTATTTAAATTTACCTTTTGTGGGTATACTTTTTTGCTGACATCCCAACATTATGATGAGTTCAAAAAATGATGCATGTCCTTAATGTTCTTCCTCACAGGAGGCCCTGGATAACCTGATGTTAGAGGGGGATAACATTGTGTCGGCCGCACGCCGGGCCATCGTGCACCTTAAGCAGACCAAGCCTGACTTTGACACTACCCTACAGGTAGGGACACATTTTCTGGATTGTCCTAACAAGTGAATTACCTAGAGGAATGGAATTGGGATCAATGATTGTTAAGTAAAATACCTACCGTATTTTCCGGACTATAAGCCGCTACTTTTTTCCCACGCTTTGAACCTCGCGGCTTAAACAACGATGCGGCTAATTTATGGATTATGATACCTGTGACTGTATACGGTGGCTTTGTGTTTACGGTGGCTTTGTGGAGCTAGGATGCTAGCATGGATGCTTAGCTCCACGCGATTTCTCAGTATCTCTCAATAACTTAACTAATGTCAAAATAACCACAGTCTACCAGCGTAGACAGAACACAACTCAAAACACTTTAGAAAATAAAATAAAAGTTTACAACAATACAAATCCAGTCTTCAAGTTCTTTAGCTCACTGGTTTCAAACTAGCGTCTGTCTTCAATCTAACGTTCTAGCTTCTGATTGACTCTTGCGACTGTGCGCTCTTAAAGCAACAGTGCACTTATCTAACTGGCAAAACTAACTATTGTATTAGTTTTGATATTCATTTTAGCCTGTGTAAAGTTAATTTGTTTCAATGTTGCGGTAGGCACCTGCGGCTTATAGACATGTGCGGCTTATTTATGTTAAAAATAATTATTTTTAAAAAATTCAGTGCGTGAGGCTTATATTCAGGTGCGCTCAATAGTCCGGAAATTACGGTATATCATTTTAAGAATAATTTGGCCTTTGACGTTTTTAATCCAAAATCATTTTACATTGCCGAGATACATTTTGTCAGTGAACAAACTCGGATGGCGTAGGATGTTGCCCAACTCAGCCTTGTCATGTTTTGTCTGCTCCACCACCTGAGTTTCTCTCGAGTTCCAAGTTCATGTGTCTGTTCAGGGCACAGCTGCCAGCACTAAGAACAAGCTCCCTACCCTCATCACCTCCATGGAGACCATCGGAGCCAAAGCCCTGGAGGAGTTTGCAGACAGCATCAAGGTCAGAGAGCTGTTTTGCCGTCCGCTCTTTATTATCGCAGTGGTCAAAGGCAGTGGCGAAGAAAACTCTGTGTGTTACAGTATTGAATTCATAGTTCACAATGGAAATATATGTGGTGCTATTCAGAAATGATTTTATAGCAAAATAAAAATAACACTTTGAAAATGTTTTGTGTTACTTTCATCTTTTGGAATGACCCTGATAAGGAGTACAACATGCCGAAGGATGGAACAGTCCATGAGTTGACCAGTAATGTGAGCGTGCTTGAACAGTTTAATTCTCATTGTCTTGTATTGGTGAATGTGATCACATGAATGTCAGCATAGAGATGAAGAGGTTTAGTCAGACAGAATTCCCAACGAGTTACTGAGTGTGTGGTGTTAAGAATTCGGATTCCGATTGCATGACATTGTGCGTAAACAGCAAGCATGCTCTGATGTGTAAAGAGCTAGATTTAGCCCAAATGGAAACATCTTGGCCCATAATGTCTTCCCATCTCACATCTGTGGCCAAGGTCACCGCCCTTTCCCTGCACTGATAAATACCTAAGGCATCTCTCTCTTGTTTAGTGCCTTTACTTGTATTGGCGAACATTCGTCTTACCGCATAGCTTTCCTCTGTTGATTGCTCTCTCTTTCTCTTTCATTCTCACTCTTGCTTTCTTAAACTAACATTCTCTCCCCTTTTCTCCCTATTCCTCCCTAGTATCAGATGAGAAAAGCTTAAGAAGTTAATTATCGGCATCAACAGATGTAAACATTTCTGCCGATGTTCCTGGCCGATAAGGTCTCAGGGAAGCATTATACAAACCTGTTCAAATAGGATGAGATTGACATTTTTATTGAAAATCTAATTAGAAATCTAGTCCGAGGTGTGTTTTAGGGTAGAATCAAAGTAGAAGTTGTGAGTCTGTTCTACAACAAGTAGGCCATCACAGAGAGTAATAGCTCAACTCTAGTAAAGGAGAGACTTGTGTTCTCTTCAATGAAATAAAAAAAAGATGAGTATATATCAGTATCATCATCAGCTATCAGCCAAAAAGAGTTGATGAAATTATAAAAATGATCAGCAAAAATTCAATTCCGTGGGGGAGCTGTGGCGCAAGTAGCAGCCCCGACCATAAACCGACTTGAACGCCCACGGGAACCCGGGTTCGAATCCGAGCCGCGGCCATTTACCGATCCCGCTCCCCACCTCTTCTCTCCAGCTCATTTCCTGTCAAAAACCTTCCCTATCCTATCTGATTAAAAGCAAAAAGCCCAAAAATAAATCTTTAAAAAAAAAAAAATCAATACCGTGCATCCCTATTCTTTTTCTAAGTAAATTGAAGTTCAATGAAGTTGTGTTGATAAGTAAGTTTGCTTCTGTCAGAAGAAAAAAATAAATAAAAAATAAGTAATTTGGCGAACTGTCGTGTAGTTATACACATCAGATGTTGATGGCAGACTGTAACACTTCAACTGTCATTTTCAGAGACCAGCTCATCTGCCAGCAGCTACAGCTCTGAGTTCAGCAGACGACTCCTCAGCTCATACAGTGCCCTCCACAATTATTGGCACCCCTAGTGAATATGAGCAAAACAGGCTATAAAAAAATATGTCTTTGCTGTTTATCCTCTTGGTCTTTCACTCAAAATATTCACAAAAATCTTACCTTTTCATTGAAGCAAAATTATTGAAAGAAAAAAAAACTGTTGACATTAAATAAATATTTTTCCCCAAAACATGTGTGCCACAATTATTGGCACCCCTAGAAAAATCTTATAATTAAAATCTAACTGAAGTATATTTCCAGTCATGTTTTACATTTTTAAGTTCACCTGTTTGATAAGGAACTCTTAAGAGGTCAACCATGACTTCCTGTTCCACTGGCGAACAAATATGAGGTGACACAGGCCAAATTCCATTAGTCATTCATCACTATGGGAAAGACCCAAGAACACAGTGACAATGTGCGACGGAAAGTTGTGGAGCTGCACAAATCAAGAAATGGACACAAGTAAATCTCTAAAGAGTTGAAAATACCCATTTCCACTATCATGGAAATAATTAAGTAGTTTAAAGCGACAGGAGATGTTAAGAATCAGCCTGGAAGAGGACCTATCTGTAAATTGACCCCACGCACCGTGAGGAGGATGGTTCGACTGGCAAAAGAATCTCCAAGGATCACAGCTGGAGAATTGCAGAGGTAAATTGAGTCTTGGGTTCAGAAAGTCTCCAGAACTACCATCAGACGCCACCTCCATCACCACAAATTGTTTTGGAGGGTTGCCAGAAAAAAGCCTCTGCTGTCAATCAACAACAAACTAAAGAGCCTACAGTTTGCCAAATGTAAGTCAGACTTTCAATGGGACCGAGTTATATGGTCAGATGAGACCAAAATAAAGCTTTTTGGCAACAAACATCAAAGGTGGGTTTGGCGTAGACAGAAAGATAGCCATACAGAAAAGACCCCCATACCCAATGTGAAGTATGGTGGCGGATCTTTGATGTTGTGGGGCTGTTTTGCTTCCAAAGGCCCTCGACATCTTGTTAGGAGACATGGTATCATGAACTCCATCAAATACCAGCAGATATTAAATGAAAACCTAACAGCCCCCTCTAGGAAGCTTAAAATGGGCCGTGGTTGGACCTTCCAGCAGGACAATGATCCGAAGCACACCTCAAAATCAACACAAAAATTGTTCACCGACCACGGAATAAAGGTTTTGTCATGGCCATCACAGTCCCCCGACCTAAACCCCATAGAAAATCTGTCGGAAGAGCTGAAGCCGAGTATACAAGCGTTGACCTAAGAATCTGAAGGATCTGGAGAGATACTGTATGTAGGAATGGTCTCAGATCCCGTGCCATGTGTTCACCAACCTCATCACACATTATAGGAGAAGACTCAGAGCTATTATCTTGGCAAAGGGAGGCTGCACAAAACATTAAATTAAGGGGTGCCAATAATTGTGGCACACATGTTTTGGGGAAAAATATTTATTTAATGTCAACAGTTTTTTTTTCTTTCAATAGTTTTACTTCAATGAAAAGGCAAGATTTTTGTGAATATTTTGAGTGAAAGACCAAGAAGATAAACAGCAAAGACATATTTTTTTATAGCCTGTTTTGCTCATATTCACTAGGGGTGCCAATAATTGTGGAGGGCACTGTACATATGTAAGTTCACATTGGCTAGGTTTCTAGAGTGAAACCACATGTCTGTAGGTGCCATTATCTCCCTCTCATCACTCATCAAAAATCTGTGTGCATTTTAGGTAAAGTTCTGGGCAACCTACAGCTGAACCAAAGTTTATGAGAACCAAGCCCTCAGTGCCATATTCCTCCACAACAACTACAACTACATCCTCAAGTCCCTGGAGAAGTAAACAAATATCTTCATGCTCTTTGACAGCATATGTAGCTAAGGGATAATGTATAGTCCGCCGAACAGTATTTGCAAATAAATCCATTCAGGATGAAAAAAGACCCTTCCGCTCCGCTTCGGATACTGACTGGCAGACTATACATTATCCCTTACATATCAGGCCTCTAAACATTGAGATTAAATTAAATTAAATTAAATTAAATTAAATTAAATTCAATGAAACTTTTTGCAACATTCTGCCATATAATACAGTTTTTCTCGATTGCTAACACACATTTTTTGAAAGCATGCCTCGTTTCCTCAAAACTCTAAACACAAATCCCAAAACCACTCACACAAAATGCAAAACCCTTTATATATCCTGCAAAAGGCAACTTTGCTTTCAAAACAGTGTTATGTCACCTCAAAAGGGTACTTTGTTTTCTAATGACAAACACAGCCCATTATATGAGTAGACATTCTAAGCATCGATTGAACACTGATGTGCTCAATGGAAAACACTACTATGAAATGGTAAAACACCAGTATGAAGGCCTTATCAGGAACATTATGTTACTATACGCTTACTCCTGTAGTAAAATATAACTGTATAATGTTTTTACGCAAATATAAAACAACACACAAATATACAGTAACAACTAAAATATTTCTTTATTTTTTCCAAAAGTGCTGTAGCCTATACATCACAGCAAACACAAATGAATGTGTAAATGATTTGCACAGAACAAACAATAGGATATAGGCCAGTACAGTCAACAAAAAAAAGAAAGAAAAATGTAAAATAAAAAAGGACAAAAAACTACTGCATCCTGTTCTAGCTCAAGACAATATTGACAATGTGCTATCAGAAATAGACATACACAGTGTTGTGAATGTTGTTGCATTTTGTGTGAGTGGTTTAGGGATTTGTGTTTAGAGTTTTGAGAAAACGAGGCATGCTTCATGTGTGTAAGCAATCGAGAAAAACTGTAACATTGGATTGGATTGCAATACAGTACAGTAATGTGTCAGTGCTGATAGGACGCAATCAGTTGTGGAAATGTATGTGACTTACTTGCACATAGTCATAGCATAACTGTTTGACTGTCGGAGTTTCTGACAAAAGGCACCCTGTACACCTGCTTTATTCTCAAGGTGTTCCGCCTTAGAACACAGTCCACTGTGGCTAGGCTCACTGTATTGATGTTTAGGAATTAGTCTTGGTCATCAATGGTTGCACTTTGTATTTGTTTACGTAATTTTACAGATACAGTACAATGGAAAATACAAGAATACTATGCTCCTGATAAGGCATTCAAACTAGTGTTTTACTGTCATAGTAGTGTTTCTTACCTATTCCCTCTTCTGAATGTCCAGAGAATGGATGCAACTGAGAAGCGGCTTATATTTGGTTGAACCCTCTGGCCAGCCTCCTGCATGGTCAAACCATGGTTGACCACAGGGTTGACCACAGTGGCCCGAATCTCATCAGAGAAGTTTTGCCAATTGAATAGCAGTGTGTTCTGTCTGAACACAAGGAGGTTTTGGCATTGATGAAGTGTGCAAAGTAGAGAGGATGGTGTTTAGTGTTTTGAAGAAAGTATGGTTAACAATTGAAATTTGTGTCTAAAGCAGATAATTGTGTGTTGTGTTTTGAAGAAAGTGCGGTTAACAATTGAAATTTGTGTCTAAAGCAGATAATTGTGCTTATAGTTTAGCAGAATTGGTTTAGGGAGTTGGCACATGAGTTACAGGTTGTTGTCATTGTGCCACAAGTTCCAGTTTTTGAATGTAATCAATCGAGAAAAACTGTAATATAAAATACTCCAGTTGGTAATGGTTACCACAAGTAGTTTGAGATTCTGAATATCTCTTTCTTGTACTGTTAATGTGTGTAGATTTTATTTCAACTTTAATCCTGATTTGTACATCGCTTCAGACAAAAAGCAACTGAATACACAAAAAATGTAACCTTTTGTGTAATCCTCTAATCTCCAACAGGTCAGAATTAATCCAGTTGGTGGCCGTCACTAATACAGTTTTTCTCGATTGATTACATTCAAAAACTGGAACTTATGGCACAATGACCACAACCTGTAACTCATGTGCCAACTCCCTAAACCAATTCTGCTAAACTATAAGCACAATTATGTGCTTTAGACACAGATTTCAATTGTTAACCGCACTTTCTTCAACTCACAACACACAATTATCTGCTTTAGACACAAATTTCAATTGTTAACCACACTTTCTTCAAAACACTAAACAACATCCTCTCTACTTTGCACACTTCATCAATGCCAAAACCTCCTTGTGTTCAGACAGAACACACTGCTATTCAATTGGCAAAACTTCCATTTCCAAGGCTGTTGTGCAATTTGAAATCAAAGCTTTAGCAATATGATGGCCACAGGTTAGCTCCTGGTTTGAAGAACAATTGATGGCAACATTGAAGTGAGAGGTGATCAGAAAGGCAGAGGAGTGAGAGTAAGAGGAGGAGGAGGAGGAGGAGGAAGAGGATGAAGAGAAAGAGCAAGAAGGAGAGCCATTATCTCTGATGAGATTCGGGCCACTGTGGTCAACCCTGTGGTCAACCATGGTTTGACCATGCAGGAGGCTGGCCAGAGGGTTCAACCAAATATAAGCCGCTTCTCAGTTGCATCCATTCTCTGGACATTCAGAAGAGGGAATAGGTAAGAAACACTACTATGACAGTAAAACACTAGTTTGAATGCCTTATCAGGAGCATAGTATTCTTGTATTTTCCATTGTACTGTATCTGTAAAATTACGTAAACAAATACAAAGTGCAACCATTGATGACCAAGACTAATTCCTAAACATCAATACAGTGAGCCTAGCCACAGTGGACTGTGTTCTAAGGCGGAACACCTTGAGAATAAAGCAGGTGTACAGGGTGCCTTTTGTCAGAAACTCCGACAGTCAAACAGTTATGCTATGACTATGTGCAAGTAAGTCACATACATTTCCACAACTGATTGCGTCCTATCAGCACTGACACATTACTGTACTGTATTGCAATCCAATCCAATGTTACAGTTTTTCTCGATTGCTTACACACATGAAGCATGCCTCGTTTTCTCAAAACTCTAAACACAAATCCCTAAACCACTCACACAAAATGCAACAACATTCACAACACTGTGTATGTCTATTTCTGATAGCACATTGTCAATATTGTCTTGAGCTAGAACAGGATGCAGTAGTTTTTTGTCCTTTTTTATTTTACATTTTTCTTTCTTTTTTTTGTTGACTGTACTGGCCTATATCCTATTGTTTGTTCTGTGCAAATCATTTACGGTACACATTCATTTGTGTTTGCTGTGATGTATAGGCTACAGCACTTTTGGAAAAAATAAAGAAATATTTTAGTTGTTACTGTATATTTGTGTGTTGTTTTATATTTGCGTAAAAACATTATACAGTTATATTTTACTACAGGAGTAAGCGTATAGTAACATAATGTTCCTGATAAGGCCTTCATACTGGTGTTTTACCATTTCATAGTAGTGTTTTCCATTGAGCACATCAGTGTTCAATCGATGCTTAGAATGTCTACTCATATAATGGGCTGTGTTTGTCATTAGAAAACAAAGTACCCTTTTGAGGTGACATAACACTGTTTTGAAAGCAAAGTTGCCTTTTGCAGGATGTATAAAGGGTTTTGCATTTTGTGTGAGTGGTTTTGGGATTTGTGTTTAGAGTTTTGAGGAAACGAGGCATGCTTTCAAAAAATGTGTGTTAGCAATCGAGAAAAACTGTAATAAGGTGGAGAGTTCTTACAGAGAGCTGATACAGCAACAAATCCAGGTGTACCAACACAGGTAGAAATAATCAACTCATCCTCTCTTTGATGTCTATTGTTTTCATTGATGCTGTCATTAACTGTGTTGTTATGCTTATGATAGGTGGAGTGACATTTGTGTTAGATTAGATATGGTCATTCTGTTAGATTTTGTATCTAAAATTCTTGAATTCAGAAATGTTTGAAACATTATGAAGTTATTGCTTGTGATGGACAATTGGATGTAGAGAGAGGTTCCTTACTGTACTGAAGAACACTGTTGTGTGAGTGTTTATCAACTTGAGCCCAACATTTCTTTTTTTTTCATCTGGTACAAAGTCACAGAGCACATAACTGATCGGAATATGCCTACTTTCCAACCTGGTACAAAGGTAAGCATTTTGTATTGTACCTAGATATGAAACAAACATTTTGTGTCCTCTGAAAAACACGAATTTGTGATTTTTCTCTTTTCTTTTGCCCTTCCATTATTTTATTCACCAGTTGAAAGATAAAGAACGCCAGGTGATCAAAGACAAATTCAAGGCAAGTTATTTATGTCCACATGTATTTACTAATGTGTATATGTTTTTAGCAGACCCACTGCTGTCAGATTGCCACAATCATCAGCATAACCACTAAGAGTAATTTCTTGAAAACTATTGCAATAATTACTAAATAACACAACAAGCCTCTTTCAAGGGTTTCAATGATGGCCTGGGGAGGAGCTGTGTAAGATCCAGAAGGGCTGGGCCATCCCCGACAAAGAGCAGCGGGACTTCATTCGCCAGGCTCAGAAGAGGGTGGTGTCCGAGGCCTACAGGGCCTTCCTGCATAGGTGAGTGGGAACATCTCCATCTAGAACACCAGTGGAGGCAAAAGGCAAAAATGTACTTTCTTAGTGAGTAGTTTACTTTAATGGGTAGGTAATTAGTAAGTGGTTAACTTCATCAGAAACAGACAGATATCAGATGCAATAATGAAAACACAGAGGCCATTTTAAATACATATCTGCACATGGTCTGTGGTAAGTGGCCCAGTTTTTTATGGTTTAATATTAAAACCATATCCATCAGATGAGTGATTGTATGTACTTCCAGATGACTGACATTTCAACTTTAAGCCCAAAGAGTGAGGAGTTTTAGGGTAAAGGGTTGATGTAATTATTTTAACCTTTTTTTTCCCAAACAGATATGCAAACATCTCCTTCACGAAAAATCCAGAGAAGTACAGGGCAGAGAATGTGGAGGATATGATCGAGAGGCTTTTCGACACCTCAGCTTGAGTTGCTGTCGGTCACCATTGGCAAACACCCTTCGCTCCTTGCACATTGCTATGCTCATGTCAACCTCCTGCTTTTATTGTATCTTCTGGGAATCTTTTTTTTGTTTGTATAAAGACACTATTTATGTAAATTCCACATCTGTCCTTGGGATTAATACACTTTAAATTAAATAAAATAAATCATGTTACTTCGGTGTTCTATTACTGTACAGATGTTGGATATGTAAAATACAAAGATACAGCAGACATCACTGTAGCAAAACTTATTATGCCAAAATGCAGTAATACTTTACTGTGACATGGTCCAAGTTCAGATGACTAGTCCTCGATTATTAGTATATCTGCAGAAAAGGAGCATCCAAATCAAATAGTCTGTCTATTAACAGTGCAGGAAAGTAACCTAACATGCAATCTAGATTATATAATCAGATTAGAAAAGTGAAGTACTTTGAATTAGTAGCCTATCAACGCAACACGTCAAGTGTTCAGATTCAGAAGGCTGCCGCTATCAGCAGCATCCAGCTGTGCACGGCGACACCTGTTTTTTGGTGTGAGAATCAATCCCTGATCTCAGCATCGTCATCTCATGGGATAGTTTCATATGAACTACAGAAGAATGGTGATTTCTTCGTTAGTGTGGTAATTTGTCTGAATGAGGAGTGACATGACGGGCCATGATGAGTAAAATCCCCGTTCATAAATTACATAGGGTTTTTAAAAATCTAATCCTTGTCCAACTGATCTCTTAGCCTCATGGACGCAGCTGTAACAGCGAGTGATACTTAACCATCCTAACTTTACAGAACAGGGACGTGCGGGCCTATGAGGCAGGTCATCTTGAAAAGTAAAATAAAAAAAAATTAAAAATTATAAAATAAAATAAATATTGATATTTCTCTACTAATCTGTGGTATAGGTGTAATTTGCATGATTCCAATCATTTCGAGCATTTTTATAATCAAAATCACTGAATTTGCGCATGTTCTATTCAAATAGACGGGAGAAAACAAGGGACGTGCGGTCAGGTTAGGCACCATGTATTGTCTATGGGAGCTAGTGAGGCAGTGCCTCACCTGGGATTGCACAATCGCTCCAAACTGGGTTTTGCGCATGCGTGCGCATGCGTAGAACCTTTGAGCTGAGCTCAAAACGCATTGAAAAATCATGTCGGTGAGGCACACAGTACCTCTGCCTCAATGAAGGGGACGTGCGAGAGCGCACCTGTCGGGGTTATGCTGGGGAACTTCGCTCTTCTTCTACACTTCTGTGGAATGGAAGATTTTATTGCTAAGCTGAAGCAGTTCTCAAAACTGGACTTTCAGTCCAAACGTGAAATGATTAATAACAGTCCAGGCAAAATAGCGTTTTACGACAGACTAATTGTAAAAGAATTTTTTTCAGCACAGATCATTTCTATGAGGTGTCCAGAACAACATACTAAAAGTCCTAAGAAATCCTAGTTGAGGAAATATGTTTAATTCTCATCAATCTGAGATGTGTGCTAATAATGCATTGCAAAAATACACCTCAAAAATGTAATTTTTTTCCTTTACTCCTATCAAAATGAAACTTTACACAATGAAAGTACCCATGGAAAGTAAAACAATTTGTATTACAAGTTTCTTTTGAAATTAATTTGTATATGCAAATGAGCTATACACTAATCGAATATGCCCAAAATACATCCAAATAGGCTTATTTTTTCCCTTTACTCCTACCACAATAAAACTTTACATAGTAAAAGTATACATGAAAAGTAACTTTTTTTGTATTACAAGTTTCTTTTGAAATTAATTTGAATATGCACATGAGCTCCACACTTATTGAATATGTCCATAGGCAGAAACACCTTCATATGTATGACAAATACATCGGCCCAATCTTCATCCAATCATCCTACTGCCAATGGGAGATGGCAATGCTGCTTTTAGACTGGCCTCTAACCTGAAAACTGCCTGGCTTGGTAGTACCTGCCAGGGGTATGGTGTTTCTGCCTATGCAATTAGGACATATTCAATAAGTGTGATGCTCATGTGCATATTTAAATTCATTTAAAAAGAAACTTGTAATACAAAAAAAGTTACTTTTCATGTATACTTTTACTATGTAAAGTTTTATTGTGGTAGGAGTAAAGGAAAAAAATAAGCCTATTTGGATGTATTTTGGGCATATTCGATTAGTGTATAGCTCATTTGCATATTAAAATTCATTTTCAAAGAAACTTGTAATACAAAAAATGTTACTTTTCATGGGTACTTTCATTGTGTAAAGTTTCATTTTGATAGGCGTAAAGGAAAAAAATTAAATTTTTGAGGTGTATTTTTGCCATGCATTATTAGCACACATCTCAGATTGATGAGAATTAAACATATTTCCTCAACTAGGATTTCTTAGGACTTTTAGTATGTTGTTCTGGACACCTCATAGAAATGATCTATGCTGAAAAAAATTCTTTTACAATTAATTCTATTATTGGCTCCAAAAAGGGTTAATTTGCCTGGCCTATAATGGGAGACCCATGCCGGAGCTAAAAGGTATGCTTCAAGCGACGGGACAGAAGATAACTCGATCGACTTCTCACATTCAAAGCCAAATTCCTTTGAACATGTTTGGAACCTCAAGAATAAACTTGGTTTTGAACTTACAGCGCTTTATTTCTCTTGGGATTGTTTTATGTCTATGTGAAGCCATTTAACATCACACAAGTGGTTGTGATCACTTTGAACCCAAGACTGCTTTTTATTGGTGAGCTAATTTTGGAAATTAAACTTAGATTGTAGGTAAATTGTGTTTCCTGGTTGCAATGGTTATCCTGTTGCTACGTTAGCTAATTAGCTAGCTAAGGACACTTAATAACCTTACGAGTTAATCGTATAAGTTCAATTTGCATGAAATGATAGCTGGTTATGTAGCTGATGTTATAGTCTCCTCGATTTAACTATTAAAATTATAATGGGAAAAGGTAGAAACCCTCAGGGTGCTTGTGCAACTTCGTAAGAAAGAGTTCATATTCACGAGTTCATATTCATGAGTGCATAATATTTACACATGAGTTCATCACAAGCTAGCAGCTGCCTACTGTATGCACCTTACCTATGTGTGTGTAACAGGCATGAGAATCCCTCACCTTTCGGCGAAATTCGCCGTTTTGAAACCAAAATAGGTGACCTACGTGAATAATTTTGAGCATTTTTTTGGGGGGGGGGGGGGGGGGGGGGGGGGGTGTAGGTATTCATATTCAGTGAACTGCGAACAGGTGCGCGTGCCAGAAGGGAGCGCGAGATTCAGTGAATTGCGAACAGGTGCGCGTGCTAGAAGGGAGTGCGAGTGCATGGAAATATTAACGCGAAGTTGCCTTGCATCACCAGTGCAGACCACCATCAGAATCTTAAAGCACGCCTGCTGAAGAAGAGAAAGGGGCGAGGCTGAGACATGGCAAAACAGCGAAAGCGGGCCATGAAGACACTGGTGGTTCAGGCAAAGAAGAACAAATTATCTGGTTCTGAGAGTATTACGAACTGCAGGGGCGTTTCTAGGATTCAAAGAAAGGAGGGGCTTAGCCCCAAGGGGAGTGGCATGTTTGTGCGCTGCAATTTTTCTTTTTTAAGGCCCATTTGGGGTCGCGGATATCCATTGTTTCAGACAGTTCATAGATTGGTTTAATCAGAAAGAGTGTGATTTTGCTCTGTAGTTTTGCTTGCATTCAGTATATGATAACACAAGAGACAGAATGACAGGGTCATAGTGAAATTTGACAACACAAATATACCAGCTGTGGTGAAATGACCTGTTCTGAGCACCAAAGCTGTCCTGTGGGTAGCTCTTCAGCTTAACCTGTCTGGGCCCTGTGTCTTTTTCACCTAAATCATTAGTTGCTGCAGCTGCTTGGTCTGTCTCTTCCTCTCTCTGACTCTCTGCCTCAGCCTCTCCTTCTGCATGACCATTTAAGATAAGTTCAAACATTGAAACATTAACTGATCGATATCCAGAAGCCAATTGTATGACTTGGCATAAAAATATCATGTAATAAACCCTTGGAGTAGCCTAGGCCTGACAACAAATGCCTATACATTTCTACCACAGTAGAAGAAAATAAAAAAAACTCCACTCATTCCCTTCTAGACCTGTAGACCACTAACCTCCATCACACCGGCTCCTTCAGCCCTGTCAATCTCCTGCTTCTCTCTCTCATCTGACTGGGCGGAGCTTCCACCTCTCCTTAAGAATGTTCTTATATCCATCTGGTCAATGAATTGGATGATATACCTAGGGTGACCAGATTTGTGAAAAAGAGGACACTTCGTCGCGGGGGGGGGGGGGGGGGGGGTGGCGGAGGGCAAAGTGCAAATGTAAAACAAATATTGTTTGTGGCATTTAGTCCAGCGCTTCTTTAATGTGTCCTGTCCATATATTGAAGCAATAATGATAACAAATAAAAAATTCTAAATAATAAATACTTTATATAGCCACATATTAAAATAAGAAAATGAAGACACTTTTCAGTCCTCCTCATATATTAAAGCAAAAATAATAACAAATACAAAATTCGAAATAATAAATACTAAATTCTTTATATGGCCACATATTAAAATAAGAAAATTAAGACACTTTTCAGTCCTCCTCATGTGGTTGGGCATATTTCTCTGAAGACTGAATCAAATAGGTATGAAAGTCCTTGCAGGTCATGTGTTTGAAATTGTACTGGGTGCACCGTGCACAGAATCCCCTTCAGCACTTGAGATTTTTTGAGCTGTCACCGAATCTGGGAAAATCTTTCTTAGCAAACCAGATGTGCAGTCCATTGATCTGTAGCTGTTGTGATGCTTTACTGTATGAAAAGCAAGGGAACCCTCTGCAGCCGTAACAGAAGTGTCTGTTTTACTCACAAAAAAGTCTGTCACTTTACTCTATGAGCTCTCTCCTCTTGCTGCAGTTTTGTGTTTTGCAGAGTGCACGTGAGCTTCCAAATCGCTGCCACCTTTATTTGCCACCGACACGTAAAAGTGCCTGCTCTGCATGTCATGCACTCAGCTTCCGAAGCATCACGGCCGAGGCGAAAACATGGGTATTTTTTTTGGAGTTCGTCCGTGAACTTACATTTACGTTTCGGCATGGCTGCAGATGTCATGTGCTGTAAACAATGCAACTAGTGGAGGCGGCAAGGTGCTCAGTGTTGCCAGATTGGAAATGGTGAAGTATCGTACCAAAGGCTCAAAATGGTCGTATTTGGAGGATAATTATCGTGTATCTGGCAACACTGAGATCGGTCGACCAATGACTGTTCTCTCTACAGTCACAGCTCGCGCAAGAAGGTGGAACGTAAGGGAGATACCATTTCCAAACGTGTAAGGGCGTAATGACTAGTTTGTGAAAGACCCAGAGAAACACAAATATCCGACGAAGCAAAATCCCGGACGTTTTTGGAATCCCTGCCGGACGCATTCTTTAGGTCTCGAAAAGAGGACATGTCCGGGGAAAAGAGGACGTCTAGTCACCCTAGATATACCGGACAATAGCGTTATGACTTATGAGGGACACTATGACATTTAGTTTTCACTAGCATTAACTGATTATAAATAACAACATTCTATAGGGACTGATAATATTGTTTTGAAATACTAGAGAGATATATCAATGCAAAGAATAGAGAGATGTCGATAGTTATTTCTTGTGTTTCGAATTTGCTCGTTCACACTCTTGCTAACTGGTGACAGTTTCTAACAAAGTAGCAAGCTAGCTTAGTTTTCATATAGCCCACTACAATATTCGCTTTCATTTGCCTCATATCAAGTAAACCTAAAGCAGGTAACACTCGTTAACAACTACAGATAGCCACATTCTGTAACTTCTTGTACTTACAATTTCACTCCGTGCATCATTTACTTTGAAATCCTTGTCTATAATACTGGCTGTCGTTGACGAGAGACGGTACTAGTGCCCGGGGTTTATATCGTAAAGTATGATGAAAGGCTATTGGATTATAATTTGAAGGGGGAGTAAACATACAAACCAGAACGCACGCACATAAGTAGCATGTTAGAGTTATAAATAACTTGTCCGTGTCAGAAACAATAGTTTAATTTTTTTTTTTTTTTTTTAAGCCAATAATGCCAAATGATTTGGGGGGGCTGAAGAACATTTTAGGGGGGCTTCAGCCCCCCCAAAATAGGCCTAACGACGCCCCTGACGAACTGTAATGTAAATTGTTATCTTTGCCAATAAAATGTATTAAAATTAGGGCTGTCAAAGTTAACGCGTTAATCTATGAGATTATTGTGGCCGAGATTAATGCGATAAAATATTTTAAGGCAGTTAACGCAACTTTGTTTACTTCCGATGTGCATTGACACATGACACGAAACCGCCGCGTGCCTGCAGTCAGGAATAGGAGAGACCGAGACGGTAGTTGAAGATGGAGAGAGCAGAGGGATTGTTGGGCGGAAACTTTCTGTTTAAGAGTAAAAATGACGGAACAACCGACAAAACTAAAGTTGTATGTAGCATTTGTCAAGCTGAATTTAGCTATCACAGAAGCAGCTCGTCTTTAAGTTATCAACCGACAGTCCCAGGTTAGATGGTCGCCAACCAACACTCCACGACTTCACTAAAATAACTAGACCAGTCCGTGAAAAGGTTACCAACGCTTACGCAGTTTAGGTTGCCGGTGACTGTCGGCCCATCAACATAGTTGAGGACGGTGGGCTGTCTGAGGTGATTCGAATTCCTTCAGGGGACAATTCTTACGATTTACCGTCGCATACATTCCTTGTATGACGGCGAGAGAGCACGAAAAATGCAGCTCCTCGAACAAGCTGCCAGCGTCGCCCTTACTGGTGACAACTGGACGTCAGTCAGAAATGACAATTACCTGGGTGTCACAGCTCATTTTATTGACAATGTATGGAAATTGAGATATTTTGCATTGGAAGTAAAAAAAAAAAAAAAAACATTCGCGACATACAGCGGAGGACTGTGCAGAGGAATTAATCGACGTCTCAAACAGATGGGAGATAAGTGGCAAACTGACCACTTTAGGCACTGATAGTGCCCGTATTATGTTGGCAGCTGCTAGGCTACTTCCATTTTAACATCTACCCTGCGCGGCACACAGTCTGTACCTGGCTGGCACTTTATAGGTATGAGTTATAGGCCTGAGCCTCTTTGAAAACACAGTTCTGCGTGTAGTTTTGTGTTAAAAAAAAATACAATTAAACAACAGTGTCTAAAATACACGCTGTCTGAAAGTGATTACTCGTTAATTTATAAGATTTAGTCTTTAGAAGTCAAACAAACTTTTAATCACGATTCATTTAGATTAATGCATTTCAAAATGTGAGATTAATTAGTTAATTTTTTTGTATCTATTGACAGCCCTAATTAAAATCTGAATTACATAACATTGTATTGGCTGTCAATCATGATGGAAGAGTAGATAAGTTAAGTTACAGCATGTCCACCATCTCTTGTGGGGGCTATGCATTAAGCCATTTGTGGTGCCCTTACCACTGCCTCTTATACTGTATGTTAGGATAGGAGGGCTTTGATGTGCAGACCGTTCAGGAGCTAAGCATCCATGGCCTACTGAGTTTAACCTAACCAAAAACAGAAAACAGAAACAAAACACACAAGCACAGCAAATTATATGATCCAACCCAAAATCAAATGATAAATAAATCAGTGCTGCCAAATCAAATCACCAAACACAATCCTTGGGTGTAAAACCAAACATCAAACTATAATAATAATGGCAGGAAAACTCAGCAAGGCCCTAGCACACTTATCACTCCGGGATAACACAACAAAAATGAATAAACTAAAATTGCTCCGACAGTGTGGTTAGTCAAACAGTACAGTGATTCATATGATCATACGAACGAGACAAGTTTATTGATGGTCGAACTCGCCCACGCACTTACACACCACAAGCATACAATACACAGAACACACCGCAGACACGCCACAACTGCACCATACAGCCTGCCTGGAGCACGTCATATGTTTAGTTCGTCGGGTAGCTCCGTTGGATTAACCAGGCGGTGACAGTCAGGCAGTGAAACCAAGCAGTGGAGCCAAGCAGTGTAGCAACAAGCAGCCCACAAATACAGCAGCGTTGCGTCGTGAGAATGCAGCACAAGATGGTAGCAGACAAACGCAGCAAAGCGTGGGTCGTACAGGAACCTTCATCGCCATTGATCGCATCATCTTCCAGATCGAACGTGAAAGCATAGCGGATGTGTTTGGCATCACCTATGAAATGCGTATGCACCGGCCGCTCATGGTCCAGACAGAGGTAAGAGAGCCCAGGCCAGTCACAAACAACACAGGCAGTAGGACTTACCTGACGCAGAACTGTACCTGAAAGACCTGGCAGCACACCTTCTATGCAATTGGACATTACAGTACTGACAGTAGGATATACCTGCCCCAGATCTGTTACCAAGTCAGCTGCCAGATAGGATGTTAACAAGATGCAGAACACAGAATGTTACATTGATAATGCTTAACATAGCAGTCCCTTGTACCCCCGAATAATAACTTTATACGACATTAAATGTTGGACACACATCTAGGGGTGTTAAGGTGTCTCTACGAGGGATTCCCAACCCATGTCTTTACAGTTTCCTTAAGAAACATCTTCTTACATATACTTTTAAGAGGCTGAATCCATGTTTCTGGAATTGATTATTGTCGTGCACATGGATTTGAGCATGCGTGAGATGATTATGATGAGCATGTGTCAGATTGCAGCTCAAGTAATTTTTATTGGAAAGAACATCAACAGGAAATACTATGCATGTCAAAATAAAAGTTCCCAAATAAGAACAGCTGTAAGGTAAAAGTAACTCATAAACTTGCAATGGAAAAAAGAACGTTCTTTTATACCAATGTTTTTTTATTTATTTAATGAAGCACACAATTTAATCTTGGTCTCATACTGCCGTCAACACTTATGTCCAGACACTGGCAGAACATTTGAAGGCTCTTAAATGTTTAAATTGAAAACTGCGTTGAGGTATAGATAAGAGTGGTCCAGACCAACTGTATGAACACATATCTTAGAAAACGGATACCTTAGCTAAGCAACTCTGGGAAACCCCTCGATAGATTAAGGTGCATCTTACCTTATGAATGACGTAGCATTAAGAAGGCTCTAGGAAACACGTCCCAGGTCATGTATATGCATAGATAATTCCACCTATACTATAGGAATCAATATTACATATATAGTAGTACTGACAGATGAGAAGGTGGATGGATGGGGACTTACACTATTGCTCTGTAACACAACAAAAGACGTGAAGTGAAATACTGAGTTCAAGTGAAAGGGAATCCTGTTGAAAAGGGAGTATTTCACTCTGATCAGCAAGGGTGCATTTCTCAATAACAGTGTCAATGTTTCACAAAGACTTGAAAAGTATACCTTACTAAAGTTGTTTTCTATTCTCTTATACTCCAGTAGCAGGCCATAGGTTGAGTATGAAGTATGAGCGGCATGACTTTTCTCAACGGTTTCTGGCTATTTTGACTATGAGGAACAAAACTAGGGTGCTGTCATTTACTGTAACCCGAGCGAACATCGAGATTTTGCCACGCCCTTTTAGCGTGCGTCCAGCTTCTCAGCTTCTGAAGGTTGTAGACACTTGAATTTGGTCTCAAAATGACCAGCATATGCATTTTATAGATGCACTATGAAGGCTCTAAAACCGTTACTTTTTGAGATATTCAAGAAAAAAATATTTCTTTTTATTTGCGTGGGGCGCAAAAAGTACTCCACTAGCAGGCTCAAGTTGAGTGTGCATTATAAGCGGCACGACTTCTCAACGGTTTCTGGCTAATTTGACCCTGAGGAACAAAATTAGGGTGCTGTCGTTTACTGTTACCCGAGCGAACATTGAGATTTTGCCACGCCCTAAGTCTGCCCAAATACGGACAGCTGCAGGCAAAGATGTAAAAAATTAAGGGCTACATAATTTATGCCTATGGTTTTTCTTTTTATTTAATGAAGTATAAAATGTAATACAACACATATCTTGGTCTGACATCTCAGACAGTGGACATGTCCAGACATAAATACAACATTTGTTAGCTCTACAAGGTTTATTTGATATGAAAAGTGTGTTAAGATTAAGAGTTCGAAAGTATTTCTTAGAGAAGGTATACCATAGCTGAGGACATTCTGGGAAACACGTTGAAATGATGGTGGTACAGCATCATGTCATCAGCTAAACGTGTGGTGCAGATGGAGTGAACAGAAGCACTAGTTCAACTGTTTTGAGAGGGCCCTGAAAAACAAATCTGAAATTTTACATTGTTTTGTTCACAGGACCAGTATGTGTTTCTTAACCAATGTGCTTTGGACGTCATAAAGTCAAGGATGGGCACCAATGTGGACCTGATTTACCAAAACACAGGAGCAATGGACATTTACGAAAACCTTAAGCCTAACTTACCATAATTTAAGACTGTATATGTATGGTGATTCATACATTTAACAGAACTGGATGTCCATTACACAACTTCATTTAATTGTTCAACAACATAGAAATATATTTATTCTTCTAAGGATTTGTAAATATTTATTAGTGAAATGGAAGGATATTTTGATAGAAGAATACATACAGAGGGAGAGATATAGAGAAAGAGAGGACGAAGTAATTGTATTAGGGCAGAATATCTTAAATGTATGTAGACATTCAACATAGACCAGGTATGAATTTTTATTAAGATAAGATTGTAGAGCTTAGAGTTTTTGTGGGCTTTTGCGTTTGGTGGTTTGCATTACTGTATCCTGCCTTACTGTCTATGCACTGATTTTCTAATAACTGCCTAAAATTGTTACTGTGAGATGTATATTTTCCTTTATGCTGATACACTTCATGCTTCTAATGTACTTGCACTTAATGACCACTGGGGGGGGGGGAGGGCATGTTGTACCCTTTGTTTTATGAAACTCTTTCAGACTGTTATGTTGGGACCATTTTTCAATGACATCAGGCTATGTTATCCATTGCTATTTAAATGTCTTCCACTTTAATTCAAAGGGATAAATCTACTGGAGTCTAAAGTCTACATTACACAAGGTGTAAAGTTTTTTACCACCCTCTAGTGCCTGCATGTTAATAATTATACGATAATTTAAGATGTCTGTTAATAATGAATAGCTGTTTCACTGTAGGTACACTCCTGTTTCCTCTCAGAGGTGCAGCGGTAGAAGGTACAATTGTGTCATAAGTTTTATGTCACATGTTTTATATGTTTTTAAGATGTTGCTCCAATCACTCCCAAGCTATGACTCCAATTAATGTACAATACATTTCAATACATTTTATTATTTGTTTTGAAATAAAATCATTAGCAGACACACGACACATCATGAGATGTAAACTTGAAACAGGTTTAAGAAAGCCATGGAAGGATTCAAGAGATTCCTCTTTTAAGTGAAATGGCAGGGGTTTTCACAACATCACTTGTCGCAGAATAAATAGAACCTTCAGGAAGCTATAGAGTCATCTTTGCATAGACTACCACTTCCAGGAATAAGCATGAGAAAAGAATGAGAAATCCTTTAAAGAAATCAATTTTAGTGTTGAAATATCATTATTCAACATAAGTAAGAAGAAGATGTTTGTTCACTTCAAACTAAAAATAGGCATATTCCTTTGATTCCTTTTCATTGTATAGCACACAGTGTTTATTTTTACGCAAATGCAAAAGTGGTTTTTACTTGGTATTTTTTGTATGTAACAGAGATACTGCTGAAGAGTTAACATTTTAGTTTTGTTTTTGGTAAAGAAAATGATGGCTTTATTGTAAAATTCTGTTTTGTATTCTTGTTTGAGCTTCCTATGCACTGCAGACACTTTTACAATATTTTTTACTTTTACATGTACATTTCCTACTTCTATTACTGTATTGACAGGAGAAAAATAAAACTCAGAATTGATATAAGATTTTGTGTTTTGGACAGTCTGTGAGTGTGTGTGTGTGTGTGTTTCTTAGTGTGAGTTGATTAACATAATATGAGTCGACAAATCTAAGAGAGGGAATTGTGATTATTATTATTATTATTAATTTTTTGTTGCATATTGCACCTTTGGGGACCCATTGATTCTAGGCCTATTGCCAGTGACGTTAACACCAATCATCAGCCTTCAAATGTATTTGCGTGATGACACATAAGTGGACACAGTGGATGCAGCCAGGGATGGATTAACAAACAGGCCTACTGGGCCCAGGCCCAGGGGCCCATGAGCTCAGGGGGCCCCTAAGCCAGAGCCTCTGCGTGAAGTCGCTGTTATGTATCTCTTATTTGTGGTTGAAAAAGGCGTATTTTGTTCATTTGCTAATGGCTTTAATTGAGTGTACCTGTGCTGTGTTAGAAAATGTGTATGTGCTATAGACAATGCAGCCAGCGTGGAAGGTTCGAAGGCAAAGCAGACCCTGCTTTCTAAATCTTTCCGAACATATGGACGTCAAAGTGTCGCTAGTTTAATGCGACAGTGATCAAGGATGATTTTTTTTGGACTATTAAAGATCCCTTATGCTATATATTCCCTCAAAATGTTAAACCTGTTAACATGCCCAGGCCCAGGGGCCCGTGGTTTCTTAATCCGTCCATGGATGCAGCCAAAACATTTCAATCACATTATTCAACAAAAACGAATTCAAAGACACAATCTGCTGTTGTCACAATTTTATTTTCAAGATAGAATGTATTTTTTTTTTAACAAAATCATTTAAAAAAAATGATGCACAGTGCGCACAACATTACAGCTGCAGGCGCCAGTGGCTGCAGATAGTGGAGAAAGAAACAAGAAAATGACTGTTTGTACAGTCAGTGTTTGAGCTTTCTCTTCTTCTGGTCTCCGACATATCACTCCATTCAGTGCCTGTAGTCCATTGGCCTGTACCGTGTGGTGCCGGAGGGGGTACTCAAAGGAGAGCGCCTCCCTTAGAAAATCAACTGCAGACACTGAGTAGGGTGCTACATCAGAGACCGGAAGATCAAGATCATTTTCTACAGTTTCATCACAGTTATTGATGTGATTTAAAACATTTGGATCAAAGAAGATCTTAATATAGGGCCCGGGTTGAAAAATCCAGAAGTTTCCCTTTAAGTACAGTGAGTAAAAGTAGCCAACTTAGGTTTGTTCCACCACTGATAACAAACATTTAAATACAGCAGAAATATAGTTAATAACATGTTAAGCTTATTTGGTCACGGGCAAAATATTGTGCACACTTTTGTGCTTTGTTACTTTGAGCATTTGTTGAATTTGCTGAAGTCAACCTGCCTAAATAGCTTCATAAATGTGGGTTGCTTCTGTTTTTTGGTAGGTCAGATTCTCATTGGTGCCCATCTTTGACCTTATGACGTCCAAAGCACATTGGTTCAGGAACACATAATGGCACTGTAGACAAAACAAAGCACAATCTCCTTAATCAACTAGATCTTCATGTTCAACTATGCAACATGCTAGGCAGCTTAGCGTGAAACATATTGGGGTCAGGTTAGGTATATCCCACTGTCAGCACAGTAATGTTAAATTGCATAACAACTGTGTAAATAAGCTTTTTAAATAAATCCCACTGTCGGTGTGTGACTGGCTGGGTGTCCCTCACCTTTGTCTTCACCATGAATGGCCGGTGCATACGCATGTCAGAGACGATTCCAGACACATCCACCATGCCTTCACGCTCAATCTGGAAGATAATGCGATCGATGGCAATGAAGGTTCCTGTCTGATTCACTCCACCACTGAGGACAGTTACCATTAAAAAATGTCTGTAAATGGTAGTACTGCCTTCAGATAGTTAAACACAGGAAGAGATAACAAATTCCTGAAAATATTGATATGGGACTTCCCACAGCAGTCAAATCTCTCACTGTCACATGCAAGTACTCATACCCAGCAACCTTACCTAACTAATATAGCAACTGCCCAACCATAGATCCTGCGCAGCAAGACACAATACCAATTCACAACTGGATGGTGACAGCCACAACACACATCGCATGTTGCCACATGTGCTGTCTGTAGCCCACAAGTGCTTAACACAACAACATGCCCAAACATAGAACCTGAGCAGCAGGATACAACAACAATAACAAAGCTGCCTTTGTGAGCATTTCACTGAGGTTTTCAAGCAGGCACCTTCCTTCATCAGTGTTTCTTTGAATTAGACCTACAACACCTCCAGAAGGCTCAGTAATGTCTGGTGTAGGTAGGTTGTAAATATGTAGCACAGCAGATCGCTGGAGCCAAAAATGAGAAGAATGGATAAATAGATTGATGCATGAAGCCTGGCTGCATACTGTAGATTCTTCTCCCACTATTCTGTTTTAAAATGCAGTATGCAGCAGGGGCGTCGTTAGGCCTATTTTGGGGGGGCTGAAGCCCCCCTAAAATGTTCTTCAGCCCCCCCAAATCATTTGGCATTATTGGCTTAAAAAAAAAAAAAAAAAATTAAACTATTGTTTCTGACACGGACAAGTTATTTATAACTCTAACATGCTACTTATGTGCGTGCGTTCTGGTTTGTATGTTTACTCCCCCTTCAAATTATAATCCAATAGCCTTTCATCATACTTTACGATATAAACCCCGGGCACTAGTACCGTCTCTCGTCAACGACAGCCAGTATTATAGACAAGGATTTCAAAGTAAATGATGCACGGAGTGAAATTGTAAGTACAAGAAGTTACAGAATGTGGCTATCTGTAGTTGTTAACGAGTGTTACCTGCTTTAGGTTTACTTGATATGAGGCAAATGAAAGCGAATATTGTAGTGGGCTATATGAAAACTAAGCTAGCTTGCTACTTTGTTAGAAACTGTCACCAGTTAGCAAGAGTGTGAACGAGCAAATTCGAAACACAAGAAATAACTATCGACATCTCTCTATTCTTTGCATTGATATATCTCTCTAGTATTTCAAAACAATATTATCAGTCCCTATAGAATGTTGTTATTTATAATCAGTTAATGCTAGTGAAAACGAAATGTCATAGTGTCCCTCATAAGTCATAACGCTATTGTCCGGTATATCTAGGGTGACTAGACGTCCTCTTTTCCCCGGACATGTCCTCTTTTCGAGACCTAAAGAATGCGTCCGGCAGGGATTCCAAAAACGTCCGGGATTTTGCTTCGTCGGATATTTGTGTTTCTCTGGGTCTTTCACAAACTAGTCATTACGCCCTTACACGTTTTGGAAATGGTATCTCCCTTACGTTCCACCTTCTTGCGCGAGCTGTGACTGTAGAGAGAACAGTCATTGGTCGACCGATCTCAGTGTTGCCAGATACACGATAATTATCCTCCAAATACGACCATTTTGAGCCTTTGGTACGATACTTCACCATTTCCAATCTGGCAACACTGAGCACCTTGCCGCCTCCACTAGTTGCATTGTTTACAGCACATGACATCTGCAGCCATGCCGAAACGTAAATGTAAGTTCACGGACGAACTCCAAAAAAAATACCCATGTTTTCGCCTCGGCCGTGATGCTTCGGAAGCTGAGTGCATGACATGCAGAGCAGGCACTTTTACGTGTCGGTGGCAAATAAAGGTGGCAGCGATTTGGAAGCTCACGTGCACTCTGCAAAACACAAAACTGCAGCAAGAGGAGAGAGCTCATAGAGTAAAGTGACAGACTTTTTTGTGAGTAAAACAGACACTTCTGTTACGGCTGCAGAGGGTTCCCTTGCTTTTCATACAGTAAAGCATCACAACAGCTACAGATCAATGGACTGCACATCTGGTTTGCTAAGAAAGATTTTCCCAGATTCGGTGACAGCTCAAAAAATCTCAAGTGCTGAAGGGGATTCTGTGCACGGTGCACCCAGTACAATTTCAAACACATGACCTGCAAGGACTTTCATACCTATTTGATTCAGTCTTCAGAGAAATATGCCCAACCACATGAGGAGGACTGAAAAGTGTCTTAATTTTCTTATTTTAATATGTGGCCATATAAAGAATTTAGTATTTATTATTTCGAATTTTGTATTTGTTATTATTTTTGCTTTAATATATGAGGAGGACTGAAAAGTGTCTTCATTTTCTTATTTTAATATGTGGCTATATAAAGTATTTATTATTTAGAATTTTTTATTTGTTATCATTATTGCTTCAATATATGGACAGGACACATTAAAGAAGCGCTGGACTAAATGCCACAAACAATATTTGTTTTACATTTGCACTTTGCCCTCCGCCACGCCCCCCCCCCCCCCCCGCGACGAAGTGTCCTCTTTTTCACAAACTCAAATCTGGTCACCCTAGGTATATCATCCAATTCATTGACCAGATGGATATAAGAACATTCTTAAGGAGAGGTGGAAGCTCCGCCCAGTCAGATGAGAGAGAGAGAAGCAGGAGATTGACAGGGCTGAAGGAGCCGGTGTGATGGAGGTTAGTGGTCTACAGGTCTAGAAGGGAATGAGTGGAGTTTTTTTTATTTTCTTCTACTGTGGTAGAAATGTATAGGCATTTGTTGTCAGGCCTAGGCTACTCCAAGGGTTTATTACATGATATTTTTATGCCAAGTCATACAATTGGCTTCTGGATATCGATCAGTTAATGTTTCAATGTTTGAACTTATCTTAAATGGTCATGCAGAAGGAGAGGCTGAGGCAGAGAGTCAGAGAGAGGAAGAGACAGACCAAGCAGCTGCAGCAACTAATGATTTAGGTGAAAAAGACACAGGGCCCAGACAGGTTAAGCTGAAGAGCTACCCACAGGACAGCTTTGGTGCTCAGAACAGGTCATTTCACCACAGCTGGTATATTTGTGTTGTCAAATTTCACTATGACCCTGTCATTCTGTCTCTTGTGTTATCATATACTGAATGCAAGCAAAACTACAGAGCAAAATCACACTCTTTCTGATTAAACCAATCTATGAACTGTCTGAAACAATGGATATCCGCGACCCCAAATGGGCCTTAAAAAAGAAAAATTGCAGCGCACAAACATGCCACTCCCCTTGGGGCTAAGCCCCTCCTTTCTTTGAATCCTAGAAACGCCCCTGTACCTCACCAGACTGTCATGTAGCTCAACTTAAAAACGACCTTTCATTTCAATAATTACGATTTTAAATGAAACAAAACTAGTGAACTTGTCTAATTTGTAGAACCGTAAAACTGCCTTTGAATTATCTGCCTGCCTGCCTGTTTGCCTGCCTGCCTGCCTATCTGTCTGTCTGCCTGCCTGTATCTCTCTCCCTCTATCTTTTCATTAAACATGACACACGTCAGTAAACAGCTGGACAAGGCTTTGAAATCACGGATTTTGTGAGTTTTGTGTTTGTTTATTTTTTTAGGAAACGTCGGACCAGTTGCGACGTAATGTTTTCAGCGGCGCTAATGTTGTGGTTCATTTATCACCAAACAACGTCGGGGGATTGCACAAACACCGTCATTACCTGTTTGTCTGATGCTGCGGGTCAGAGAAGAAGTAGGCTGCACCCGTTTGGCCTGGCGCTCAGCACTACATGAGCACTAAGTGGAGGAGGAGGAGGAGGGAGGGGGGCGTGGGACTTGTGAGCGCCGCGGAGCATGTCGGGCCGAAATTCTCACAAGAACTCAAATAAATGCCCCGTCATATATCAAAACACATTTGGGGGGAATTGATGACAGAGAGAGTAAGTTTTATTCTTAAATATTGATGAATGAAGACAAAATTTGGCTCCAGCAGAAGGGGCACTTTTCTCAACCAGGGCAAAAGGGCAGGTGCTTGAGCACCACTAGGGGTCTATCTGTGCACGTGCCTGAGTACAGAGATAGGTATTTGCTTTTGTATTTTGTGATTTTGGAGAGGTTACGAGACACTTCGTCAGACACGTCTAAAACCCAGTTCTACACTGAAACTTAAAAAAACCAATAGGCATTTTATGTTTTTTCCTGACAAATCATTTACTTTTGCTGCTCTGAAATGTAAACTAAAATGACATAATAAAAAACTTTAACTAATTACAGTTCATGGTCCAGGTGGTGTGGCTTGAATGTAAGCCATGAATGCATAATAACCAATGTGTAGAACCACAATATTCAAGTTTTAAAGGAAACAGTGAAAAATAGGCGGAAATTGTAAAAAAGAAAATACCCCTCTGCACAAACAGGCTAGAGGACAATATTAGCTTAATCAACTCACCTACTTCCTTCTACTCTTCAATCATTAATATTGATGATCATTTACTCATTCATCTCCAAAACAGCTGTGTATTCCAAACTCTCTAGTCTATTCTGACATACTGGATCCATCAATCATGTTATTAATTAATTATGAAACCAATCAATTAATCATTATTGTTATCAACGATTCACTTACAATAGCTTTCATTTTACCACATTTGTTAGTTGCTTTGGTCTGTTTTTGGCTACAGGAAAAAAGGTGCATTAAGTGACAAGTGTTTCTTTTGTGTGTGTGAGAGAAAGAGAGAGAGGGAAAGATTAATAATTTTTTGGTGTGCGTGAATATGGAGTTATTAGTATGTGTTTGTAAAAGCAATACTGCATATCATGTACTGTATCTATATTGTACCTTTCCTGAGACATGGGTTCAATACCCAGGGAGCACACATACTGTTGAAAATATGTCTGTATGGTAATGTAAGTCATTTTGGATAAACACATCAGCTACATTTACATTTACATTTACATTTTGTCATTTAGCAGACGCTTTAGTCCAAAGTGACGTACAAGGGAGAGAACAGTCAAGCTAAGAGCAATAAAAACATGGTGTAACAATAAATACTACTTTACATAAGAATTAGAAAAACAACCTAGAAAGGAAAAAGAAGTGCAGGAATGTAACTGCTGAAGTGCAAGTTAAGCGCTAGTCAACGTGCCAGTTAGGAAGGGAGGTGCTCTCTGAAGAGTTGGGTTTTCAGAAGCTTCTTGAAGGTAGAGAGGGACGCGCCTGCTCTGGTAGTGCTAGGCAGTTTGTTCCACCAACGTGGAACTACAAATGAGAATAGTCTGGATTGCCGTGCTTGCACAGACGGCAGTGCCAAACGACGCTCACTAGACGAGCGCAGCGTCCTGGGTGTAACATTTGCCCTTGCAAGAGCATTTAGGTAGGTGGGAGCAGAACATAAGTGACTTGAACTTAATGCGAGCAGCTACCGGCAGCCAGTGGAGCTCAATGAGTAGCGGGGTGACGTGTGCCCTTTTCGGTTGGTTGAACACCAGATGCGCCGCCGCATTCTGGATCATCTGTAGTGGTTTTACCACGCAAGCCAGCAGGCCCGTTAGGAGGGCGTTGCAGTAGTCAAGGCGGGAACTCACCAAGGTTTGCACCAGCAGCTGGGTGGCATACTGGGTTAGGTACGGCCTGATTTTGCGGATGTTGTATAGCGCAAAGCGGCACGACCTGGAGACAGAGGCGATGTGGGCGTTGAAGGTCAGTTGGTCATCAATAATGTTGTGGTGGATGACCTGTTTGGCTGGGAAGACCATCAGTTCCGTTTTGGCCAGGTTCAGCTGAAGGTGGTGATTTTTCATCCATGTGGATATATCAGCAAGACAGTCCGAGATCCGCTTCGAGACAGTGGTGTTGAGCTAAATATAGCATCAGCTGAATATGAATGTCAATACAGAGTCATCTCACACACATACAGTGCATCCGGAAAGTATTCACAGCGCTTCACTTTTCCACATTTTGTTAGGTTACAGCCTTATGCTAAAATCGTTTAAATTAATTTTTTCCCTCATCAATCTACACTCAATACCCCATAATGACAAAGCAAAAACAGGATTTTAGAATTTTTTGCAAATTTATTAAAAATAAAGAATGAAAAATATAACACGTACATAAGTATTGACAGCCTTTGCTCAATACTTTGTTGAAGCACCTTTGGGCAGCAATTACAGCCTCAAGTCTTTTTTAATATGATGCTACAAGCTTGGCACACCTATTTTTTGGGCAGTTTCTCTTTCTTCTTTGCAGGACCTCTCAAGCTCCATCAGGTTGGATGGGGAGCGTTGGTGCACAGCCATTTCCAGATCTCTCCAGAGATGTTCAATCGGGTTCAAGTCTGGGCTCTGGCTGGGCCACTCAAGGACATTCACAGAGTTGTCCTGAAGCCACTCCTTTGTTTTCTTGGCTGTGTGCTTAGGGTCATTGTCCTGTTGGAAGATGAACCTTCGCCCCAGTTTTAGGTCCACAGCGCTCTGGAGCAGGTTATCATCAAGGATGTCTCTGTACATTGCGGCATTTATCTTTCCCTCGATCCTGACTAGCCTCTCAGTTCCTGCCGCTGAAAAACACCTCCACAGCATGATGCTGCCACCACCATGCTTCACTGTAGTGATGGTATTGGCCAGGTGATGAGCGGTGCCTGGTTTCATCCAGAAATGACGCTTGGCATTCAGGCCAAAGAGTTCAATCTTTGTTTCATCAGACCAGAGAATTTAGTTTCTCATGGTCTGAAAGTCCTTCAGGTGCTCTTTGGCAAACTCCAGGCGGGCTGTCATGTGCCTTTTACTGAGGAGTGGCTTCTGTCTGGCCACTCTACCATACAGGCCTGCTTGGTGGAGTGCTGCAAAGATGGTTGTCTTTCTGGAAGGTTCTCCTCTCTTCACAGAGCAACGCTGGAGCTCTGTCAGAGTGACCATCGGGTTCTTGGTCACTGTGACGGTACGCATGGCGACCGTCACGGCAGTAATACACTGCCTCCATATACAGACATGTAAGCGGGTGTAAATGTTTGCCTTTATGTGTTGCATGTCTGTTATACGTGTCCATATACCGTTTTTATGTTTGTTAACCTGATCATTCATCATCCAAACTTCCGTGATTCCCGTTGCTGGTGATGACGTCTTTACACCATCAACGGTGAATGTTGCAATTGCTTTCTACAACCATTACACCTCTACAGGTTAAATACAGTACATCCTTACCATTCGGTTTACAGTTAAAATAACCACATCATACAATGTCTTGTGTTAAATGTTCCATTTATTTAGTTTATAATCTCACATCAATTCATATGGCATTGTTCGTCTTACCGCTGTTCAATGTCTCGTTTGTTTAGAGAGTGCCCGACGTCTAACAGCTGGTTTTAAGATGATTATGACTTCTGAGTTAACCGGAAGTGAACCGGCTCTGTTTTAATAGTTTTAAGGCTGTTTAAATTAAGTGTTGGCTATGCCGGCAGATAGCGAAGGTACTGTAAATATGTTGCTGCAATTTTCCAGCTATGTGGAACAATGTTTTGTGGCTGTTTAAGCCAAATGGTTTGCCTGCCTGAGACACCCCTAGATGTTGCTGTATATTGGCATGCGCCAATTATAGGGGCGGTTAGGCAATACTTAAACGAGACTCTTCAGTCGTCTGCTGATGAAGAGACGTACGTCTTAGAGTTCTCACCATTTACTTATGACCAGTTATTGTGGTTGAATTAGTCATTTGACTATTTGTTTGATTGTTTATTTTGACTACTAAGTCTATTATTTTCAGTATTGAAACATGTTTCTTTAGTATAAGTATTTTCATTATTTTACCGCCTTATGGGGCCTTATTTTGGGGGAAATAAAGAATCCCATCTTCAACAACTACATCTCCTGAGTCCCTCCTCTTGAGTTTCCACCTTGCTCTAACCGGCTCACAATCCCCTACATTTAACAGTCACCTCCCTGACTGAGGCCCTTCTCCCCGATCGCTCAGTTTGGCCAGGCCTGCCAACTCTAGGAAGAAGTCCTGGTGGTTCCAAACTTCTTCCATTTATGGATGATGGAGGCCACTGTGCTCATTGGGACCTTCAATGCTGCAGACATTTTTTTGTACCCTTCCCGAGATCTGTGCCTCGATACAATCCTGTCTTGGAGGGTCCGCAGACCAATTCCTTGGGACTTCATGGCTTGATTTGTGCTCTGACATGCACTGTCAACTGTGGGACCTTATATAGACAGGTGGTTGATGCCTTTCCACAATCATGTCATCATCAATCACTGAATTGTAGAAACATCTCAATGATCAGTGGAACAGGATGACCTGAGTCAATTTTGAAGTGTCATGGCAAAGGCTGTGAATACTTATTTACATGTGATTTTTTCGTTTTTTATTTTTAATAGATTTGCACAAATTAAAAAAACCTTTTTTCACGTTATCATTATGGGGTATTTGTTGTAGAATTTTGAGGAAAAAATGAATTTCATCCATTTTGGAATAAGGCTGAAAAAGTGGAGCGCTGTGAATAGTTTCCAGATGCACTGTAAGTACAGGCATACCACCTGTTTGAGTTGCTAATGTGAGTGTTAATGTGTATGTGAATTGCTAACTACACCCTGAGAGGTTTCCCACCTACAGTAGCTCTCTTTTCATTGTTTTGTTTCCTGCTAAGAAAAGCAGATACTTCAGCCATCAGAGCAGAAACACATTGATTTCCCAAGGTAGCTAAATATGAGTTGATCAGCCATGATAAACTAAATAGGCCTGTGGCTCATTAACTGCTGATCTTAAGTCAGTATTTCCCTCTAACTGATTATTTGGTGATTGTGTTTCTACTAGGGTATTTACTTCACCTTATTAGATTGTCCATTCAATAATTCTTTATGATTATTTCTTCTTAAATATTCAAAGGTTTAATAGCTAATGTGAACTTAATCAAAATCCCTGTTGAAACAAATCCATCATTATCCAGTTAGAAATATAAGAGATGAAATTCTATACATTTTTCCACATGAGATTAGACTAATGGAAGACTGAAGAATGATGAACTGAAAAATTACCCAGCAACCGATCTGACAGGTCGGACCGAACAAAACACATACCTGGCTTTTTCAGCCTGGCCAATTGTTCACACCCCTAAAAATGGACAAAGGCTTCTCACAGCCTTGGTGTGTTTACTCCACTGACAACAAGTGTTCATGAACAATGACTCATTCACTTCCCCCTAATATAGGTTTTGTTTCCACATCCCCATTGAAATGTTCCTTGTGTGCCATTGCACCCTTTTTGTAAGTCACCTAAATTCCTTATATTCCATCCTCATCCCTGATTCCAAAGCTCATGAGCTGCACAGCTTGTCTGCTGGGTCACAGAATCTGTCTTGACCATTACTGTGATCCTTTTGGTGGCAGCGCCATGCCATTTACCTTGCTATTTATTAAGGGTGTCTTTCAATCAGGTCGTTTCTCACTGAGATGCTCCATTTCTCATTAGGACTGAATTTTATCTCAAAGCTTTTTTATTTTCCATAGGTACCAAAACTTGTGTCTTAGTTCTCTCTCTCTCTGATCCTGATCATTGTATCGAGTTAAAGCTCAATAGTTGCTGATAAAAAGTTAGTGTATGTGTTATAGCATAGTCACGATGAACATGTTTTGGATAAAGATAAATTGATTTGAGAGATGATGCCCCGTAAAATATTTTTCACCGTGTCCACTTCAAAAAGTAGTTGAAGTAGTACTGTCCTTTAAGACTTCAAAGCCTTATTTACTAACTTTCCAATGCATTGCGTCCATGCACAAAACTACTTTCTGGTCAAAGTTGTATAAGTCTATAAGACAGTTTTATCAATTTCAGTAATAAAATGTAAATTAACACCTCCTTTTCGTTTGCCATGCTGTTTCTAAAAACGCAAACCCAGGCAACAAAGATACCCACGCTTTATTAAACGTGGCCTAATAAGGTCTTACCTTGATGGAGAAGCAGGTGTATATCAGGGTCCAATGCCCGATGCGTGTGAGGAGCTGCCGTAAGTTCATGTTGGATGTTGGCTGGATAGTTGACTAATGCTACCAGTGCTCCTACTCAGAGGATTTTTAAATTCACGGTGTCCACGACTACTCAGCATGCCTTGTGACGCCTACAACGCAGCTCATTCTCATTACACTTGTTACTTCATTCATTGCAAAATGCTTCATGTACTTACACTGAATATCCACAGAGTGGCAGGCATTGCTTGTTGATGTCTCTGTGAATTGAGACCTGTATTGTAACTCTTGCCTCTTGAAATATAAAATGGTTATAGTGTAAGAATCTTTATTAAGTAATATTTAAGTGATTGTTCTGAATGAATCATCCAGGGAAAATACACAGATGTGTATGGAAGATGTTAGCCATGACAGTGAGATGACAAGAGGTCCTGTCAAATTAGGCCTAATCTCATTAAAAGGTCACATTAAGAATGTTTTCATTCATTTAATTATTTTTTTTTATATTATCTTTTTGTGTAAGACCTGGTGAAACAAAACAGTGATTGTAGTGTGTATATATTTGTAAATCTGTTGTGTCTATATCAATATAATACATGTCTCACAGAGCACAGCTCTTCAATGAGAATGGATGCAATTCACCGGGATAAGAGAGGATACAAGCCTGCCCAAAAGCAACAGAAATATCAAGGTGCCGCAGAAAACATAATAAACTGCAGGAACTGTGGTAATGAGCATCCAGCGTGCCTCGCATATGGTAAGCAATGCCATTACTGCAGGAAACTAAACCATTTTCGCAATCACTGTCGAGCTTCACTTAGCGCTAGGAGTAAACAGCACAAGTCTGTTCATCAGATCGCTCAGACCAACTCGGACAGCAACAGTGAGGACTCTGAGTAATTTGACATAGATGGGCTGTCACTAGATAGCAGTGCAATATGTGCATTGAATAACAAGAATATCAAAGACAAATTGAACAGCTGCGCTACTGTCAACAGGAAGACACTCAAACCTAAAGTTGATACGGGTGCAAAGTGTAATGTCAACCCTTTGGATGTTCTAAAGCAGGTGAGAAATGGCGAAAAAATGAATAGCAGCGGGAGGGTGAAGCTGGTAGCATATGGAGGTACTGTGATTAACACTGAAGGGACTGTGCTGCTAAAGTGTTAATTGAGCAATAACAGAGTCTACAGCCTACAATTCACGTGGTAAAAATAAATGTCCAACCACTTCTAGGGTTGCTGGACTGCTTAAAAATGAATCTAATGACTCTGAAGGATGAGGTCTTTCACGCGGATCTGAAAGAAGGACAAAGCCTACTGCACAATTGGTTTGAGGACTATGCTGACTTGTTCAGTGATGAACTGGGGTCACTCCAAGTCACTTACCACTTGAAGCTGGACCCGAGCGTCACACCTGTCGTCCGGCCGCCTCGTCGCATCCCAGTAGCCATGATGGACAAGGTGAAGGCGGAGTTACAGACCACCCTAACCCTAACCCATAATTTCTCAACGAAAAAGTAAAGGTCCTGTTATTAGCCAATCAAACGGAGTAAAGCACCCACTTCCGGTTTCAATACGGATTCTCTGGTCAACACGTTATCTCTGCCGACATTCACCCTTCTGTACAGTTTCTCCCCAGGAATATACTAAAATGTATAGCCTATGTGTTTTTTGTTTTGTTTTAATTATTATTATTTTTTTAATTTTTTTTTATTGGCCAGATGCACAGGCAACCTGCTGGAGAAAGGACGCCTGATTCGCCTCCCTCTGAACTTTGTAAGTAGCCTACACAACTAGTACTATTGTTGCTGTTTTTGTTATTGTTATTATTATTGGCAATTATTACTTTCATAATCACATCACATTAATTCTACTAATTGTAATCAGTAGCATAGCAGTATTTAGCCTTGTAGCAGTGGTGGCAGTAATTGTAATTGATCTACTACAAGTTACATGGTCAGATAAAAATGTATTTGTACAATGCAACTATGTGGTAGGATGATAGAAATTACCAAATGCAATTGTGTAACGAACAGCATGGATGAACTCTGTGTTTAAATACAGCTGCAGGAGAAGGGACATCCAGTAGTGACAGTAGCTTCTCTAAATTAAAATTACTTAAGACCTACCTGAGGTCAACGATGAGTCAAGAACGCCTCAATGGGCTTGCGCTGATGAGCATCAACCAAGAGGTCGCAAAACTCAATCTCGCCTAGGGCAACCAAAGGGCTAGAGCCGGCCATGTTTACTGTAGTTGCAGTGCTGCACACGACCGGCACCTGAGAGCCTGCACGGTTGTCTTGTGTGACTTAATCGATGCGGAACTGCTTAGACATGGTAAGAAAATGTGAGTTTTAAGTTGTAGAAATTAATAACAAACGAACAATCATCATCAAGTTAAATGAAATGAATTAAAATCTTCATAAATCCAGGCTCAGTTTGCCACGTTTAGCCTAAAGAATCAGGCAGCTAGCTTGCCTGCCAGACAACCAGCCCGTAATCACATGCAATTTTTTGGGTAGGAAAACTAAGCTACATGCCTGCTGATGGTTAGATTCTAACATTTTGTTTTAACAAGAAGAATAAATGATGGAAGTAATGCATCACATGAATTATTTCATTCAAAATGGTTAAATGCATAAATCCTATCACTGTTTTAGGTGTTGTTAAGTGTAGAGTGCGGTAGAAGCTAGAATGCCTACGGAAAAGAGGAGGATTCAGGAAAGAGAGAAGCAGCTAAAGGAGGCAGCAAAGGGGAGCACATTTTTGCAGAGTCGGTTACAAAGAAGCAAACCAGCAGATGAGACAGAGACATTGCATTGTGATAAAGATGACAATGTGTAGGCTAATTCATTAATGTGAAACTCATATTTTCAGCACCAGTAGTTAGGAATGACTCACAACCGAGAGTGCGTGTGTAGTTGGTAATTTACTGATACAGTATAAACAATACAGTATAAACAATAACATGCCAGCAGACTGGCGCAGACTCATATTTTTAGCCTACTAATGGCCATGTATTATAATTATATGTAACAGTTTAGAAAAGCAGTTTGAATAATTGCACAAGATATTCTGTTACATGTATTTCAGTTTCTTTTTGATCTTTACATGATCCTTACATGTTACATGTCTCTCTCCTTGCCTGTTTGATATATGCTGGGAATGAGCATTAAGAGTGGAGCTAGTAAACGGGAGACTCACCAAACTGTGTTTCTGTTGGTGTGCTTACACAGGAAATAAATATCACGTCTCAGCAACAGTTGTCCACGGGTCACATTTATTACACAACGCAGAAGTTACACCAGTTACATATGTTACATTTAAGATGAGGAGCATCCACAAGCCTCAGGAAAATGTGGACCAGGAGACAAATAGGACAGGTAAGCCCTTTTTTGTTGCCCTTTTTTCAGGTTAGTAATTCCTGCGCACATCCCTGGCTATAACAATGCATAAACAGACAGTCATGATCCCAAAGGTGGCCCCAACAGCCGTGATGATGACCACTGGGGGCTCAGCCCTCAAATTACTGATGGGGTATGGCTCTACAAACAGAAGAAGCATTCTGTAAAATCTCACATTCTACTATAAAGTGTGATGATGGTATAAGCAGACTAATATCATCATGAAATCGGTTATAGTATATACTTCATTTACATTAAAATGAAGGAGATGTTTTCAAAAACTTTCTATCAACGACGTGATCTGGGTCTAGTGTATATTAATCTTAACAACATACATGTGTCGAAACTTCTCAGTGGTAAACAAATAGGGAAAATGGGATCCCAGAATTTGACACTGACTTATAATTTCTTCAGCTAATACTTTAGACTTTTTAGAGGAATTGTATGATCGATGAATGACAAAAACATTTGTCATTGAGACCTGACAAACACCATGACTCTCTGTACTTACTTGTAGTTATATGTGCACTGCAAACAGATTCACTCTGAAGGCCAAGTGGTCCAGTTGTTCTCACGCAGATGATATGTGGTGTTCCTGATGTAAGGTTTGTCAGAGTCTGGTTTAAGGCTTTGGTACTATAGTCTGTAGTCCCTGATGAACTACTGATGTTCACTGTGTAGTTAAAACCATCTGAGTTGTCCATCAAGAGGGCTGGAGTCCACTCAATAAAAATGGAGTTTGTAGTTGCATTCTTCATGGTGATATCCCCTGGAGGATTGGGATCTGGAAAAAAAAGTCATTCACATTATCAAATCTCCTTCTACTATGTAAAAACAACTTCTTCACCAATAAAACTAAAGTATTTTTATACTCACATGTAGCAGTTGTATTTACTTCAGATTCTTCACTAAAGGGCCCACTCTTTGTTGTGACAGTGGCTGTGTATATCTTTCCAGCTGACAGGTCTTTAAACTCATAGGAGTTGATACTTGAATCCAGCGGAAAGCTCCTGGTGCTGCTACTGCTGCTGTTCAGGAGAACCTCAAACGACTCCACATTTCCATTAGGACGACTCCAACTCACTGTGATGGAGTTGTTGGTGTTGTCTGAGATGACCGGTTGCACAGTCTCTGGCCCTAGGTGACAGGAAATACAAAACATCCAAACAGAATTACTCTGGAGGTCAGTAAGCCATACATAGCTGAATGAACCACATCCTTTAACAGAGAAAAGAAAGGCAGAGGTATGTGGATCGAATCCTAAGTGGAACATACAGTTTCATACTCTCTAAAGAAGGGATGAGAGACAGAAGTCTTACTGGTATAATTGAAGATTGACACTTTCTCTCCTTCAACAGCATCTGCAGTTTGGACGTAAATGCTAAATGAACAGTTGGTTCCTGGAGTGAGATTAGTTATGGTGATATTCTCATCTGTTGTTGTTTTGGAGAATTGAGATGTGCATCCTGAGGTCTGGACTCGATACTTGTAAGTGTCCTTGTATTCATCTGGTTGGTCCCACTTTAGCTTCATTGCTCTGGTGTTTAAAGGCTCAGCCCTCAAATTACTGATGGGGTATGGCTCTACAAACAGAAGAAGCATTCTGTAAAATCTCACATTCTACTATAAAGTGTGATGATGGTATAGGCAGACTAATATCATCATGAAATCTGTTAGAGTATATACTTCATTTACATTAAAATGAAGGAGATGTTTTCAAAGCCTCTATCAACGACGTAATCTGAGTCTAGTGTTTATTAATCTTAACAACATACATGTGTCGAAACTTCTCAGTGGTAAACAAATAGGGAAAATGGGATCCCAGATTTTTACACTGACTTATAATTTCTTCAGCTAATACTTTAGACTTTTTAGAGGAATTGTATGATCAATGAACGATGAAAACATTTGTCATTGAGACCTGACAAACACCATGACTCTCTGTACTTACTTGTAGTGATATTTTCACTGCAAACAGATTCACTCTGAAGGCCAAGAGGTCCAGTTGTTCTCACACAGATGATATGTGGTGTTCCTGATGTAAGGTTTGTCAGAGTCTGGTTTAAGGCTTTGGTACTATAGTCTGTAGTCCCTGATGAACTACTGATGTTCACTGTGTAGTTAAAACCATCTGAGTTGTCCATCAATAGGGCTGGAGTCCACTTAATAAAAATGGAGTTTGTAGTTGCATTCTTCATGGTGATATCCCCTGGAGGATTGGGATCTGGAAAAAAAAGTCATTCACATTATCAAATCTCCTTCTACTATGTAAAACAACTTCTTCACCAATAAAACTAAAGTATTTTTATACTCACAGGTAGCAGTTGTATTTACTTCAGATTCTTCACTAAAGGGCCCACTCTTTGTTGTGACAGTGGCTGTGTATATCTTCCCAGCTGACAGGTCTTTAAACTCATAGGAGTTGATACTTGAATCCAGCGGAGGGCTCCTGGTGCTGCTACTGCTGCTGTTCAGGAGAACCTCAAACGACTCCACATTTCCATTAGGACGACTCCAACTCACTGTGATGGAGTTGTTGGTGTTGTCTGAGATGACCGGTTGCACAGTCTCTGGCCCTAGGTGACAGGAAATACAAAACATCCAAACAGAATTACTCTGGAGGTCAGTTAGCCACACATAGCTGAATGAACCACATCCTCTAACAGAGAAAAGAAAGGCAGAGGTATGTGGATCGAACCCTAAGTGGAACATACAGTTTCATACTCTCTAAAAGAAGGGATGAGAGACAGAAGTCTTACTGGTATAATTGAAGATTGACACTTTCTCTCCTTCAACAGCATCTGCAGTTTGGACGTAAATGCTAAATGAACAGTTGGTTCCTGGAGTGAGATTAGTTATGGTGATATTCTCATCTGTTGTTGTTTTGGAGAATTGAGATGTGCATCCTGAGGTCTGGACTCGATACTTGTAAGTGTCCTTGTATTCATCTGGTTGTCCCACTTTAGCTTCATTGCTGTGGTGTTTAAAGGCTCAGCCCTCAAATTACTGATGGGGTATGGCTCTACAAACAGAAGAAGCATTCTGTAAAATCTCACATTCTACTATAAAGTGTGATGATGGTATAAGCAGACTAATATCATCATGAAATCTGTTATAGTATATACTTCATTTACATTAAAATGAAGATGTTTTCAAAGCCTCTATCAACGACGTAATCTGGGTGTAGTGTTTATTAATCTTAACAACATACATGTGTCGAAACTTCTCAGTGGTAAACAAATAGGGAAAATGGGATCCCAGAATTTGACACTGACTTATAATTTCTTCAGCTGATACTTTAGACTTTTTAGAGGAATTGTATGATCGATGAACGATAAAAACATTTGTCATTGAGACCTGACAAACACCATGACTCTCTGTACTTACTTGTAGTGATATGTGCACTGCAAACAGATTCACTCTGAAGGCCAAGTGGTCCAGTTGTTCTCACACAGATGATATGTGGTGTTCCTGATGTAAGGTTTGTCAGAGTCTGGTTTAAGGCTTTGGTACTATAGTCTGTAGTCCTGATGAACTTCTGATGTTCACTGTGTAGTTAAAACCATCTGAGTTGTCCATCAAGAGGGCTGGAGTCCACTTAATAAAAATGTAGTTTGTAGTCGCATTCTTCATGGTGATATCCCTTGGAGGATTGGGATCTGGAAAAAAAGTCATTCACATTATCAAATCTCCTTCTACTATGTAAAAACAACTTCTTCACCAATAAAACTGAAGTATTTTTATACTCACAGTAGCAGTTGTATTTACTTCAGATTCTTCACTAAAGGGCCACTCTTTGTTGTGACAGTGGCTGTGTATATCTTCCAGCTGACAAGTTTTAAACTCATAGGAGTTGATACTTGAATCCAGCGAGGGCTCCTGGCTGCTACTGCTGCTGTTCAGGAGAACCTCAAACGACTCCACATTTCCATTAGGACGACTCCAACTCACTGTGATGGAGTTGTTGGTGTTGTCTGAGATGACCGGTTGCACAGTCTCTGGCCCTAGGTGACAGGAAATACAAAACATCCGAACATAATTACTCTGGAGGTCAGTAAGCCATACATAGCTGAATGAACCACATCCTTTAACAGAGAAAAGAAAGGCAGAGGTATGTGGATCAAATCCTAAGTGGAACATACAGTTTCATACTCTCTAAAAGAAGGGATGAGAGACAGAAGTCTTACTGGTATAACTGAAGATTGACACTTTCTCTCCTTTTACAGCATCTGCAGTTTGGACGTAAATGCTAAATGAACAGTTGGTTCCTGGAGTGAGATTAGTTAAGGTGATATTCTCATCTGTTGTTTGGAGAATTGAGATGGGCATCCTGAGGTCTGGACTTGATACTTGTAAGTCTTCTTGTATTCATCTGGTTGGTCCCACTTTAGCTTCATTGCTGTGGTGTTTAAAGGCTCAGCCCTCAAATTACTGATGGGGTATGGCTCTACAAACAGAAGAAGCATTCTGTAAAATCTCACATTCTACTATAAAGTGTGATGATGGTATAGCAGACTAATATCATCATGAAATCTGTTAGAATATATTCATTTACATTAAAATGAAGGAGATGTTTTCAAAGCCTCTATCAATGACGTAATCTGGATTTAGTGTATAGTAATCTTAACAACATCATACATGTGTCGAAACTTCTCAGGGGTAAACAAATAGGGAAAATGGGATCCCAGAATTTGACACTGACTTATAATTTCTTCAGCTAATACTTAAGACTTTTTAGAGGTATGATATGATAGATGAACTACAAAAACATTTGTCATTGAAACCTGACAAACACTATGACTCTCTGCACTTACTTGTAGTGATAATTTCACTGCAAACAGATTCACTCTGAAGGCCAAGTGGTCCAGTTGTTCTCACACAGATGATATGTGGTGATCCTGATGAAAGGCTTGTCAGGTTCTGGTATGAGGCTTTGGTATTATAGTCTGTAGTCCCTGATAAACTACGAATGAGCATGGTGTAGTGAAAACCATCTGAGTTGTCCATCAAGAGGGCTGGAGTCCACTCAATAAAAATGGAGTTTGTGGTCGCATTCTTCATGGTGATATCCCTTGGAGGATTGGGATCTGGAAAAAAAGTCATTCACATTATCAAATCTCCTTCTACTATGTAAAAACAACTTCTTCACCAATAAAACTAAAGTATTTTCATACTCACTAGTAGCAGTTGTATTTCTTCAGATTCTTCACTAAAGGGCCCACTCTTTGTTGTGACAGTGGCTGTGTATATCTTCCCAGCTGACAGGTTTTAAACTCATAGGAGTTATACTTGAATCCAGCGAGGGCTCCTGGGCTGCTACTGCTGCTGTTCAGGAGAACCTCAAACGACTCCACATTTCCATTAGGACGACTCCAACTCACTGTGATAGAGTTGTTGGACTGGTTTAAGATGACTGGACACACAGTCTCTGGCCCTAGGTGACAGGAAATACAAAACATCCAAACAGAATTACTCTGGAAGTCAGTTAGCCATACATAGCTGAATGAACCACATGCTCTAAAAGGGAAATGAAATGCAGAGGTATGTGGATCGAATTCTAGGTGGAACACACAGTTTCATACTCTCTAACGGAAGGGATGAGAGACAGAAGTCTTACTGGTATAACTGAAGATTGACACTTTCTCTCCTTTTACAGCATCTGCAGTTTGGACGTAAATGCTAAATGAACAGTTGGTTCCTGGAGTGAGATTAGTTAAGGTGATATTCTTGTGTGTTGTTCTTTTGGAGAATTGAGATGCGCATCCTGAGGTCTGGACTCGATACTTGTAAGTCTTCTTGTATTCATCTGGTTGGTCCCACTTTAGCTTCATTGCTGTGGTGTTTAAAGGCTCAGCCCTCAAATTACTGATGGGGTATGGCTCTACAAATAGAAGAAGCATTCTGTAAAATCTCACATTCTACTATAAAGTGTGATGATGGTATAAGCAGACTAATATCATCATGAAATCTGTTATAGTATATACTTCATTTACATTAAAATGAAGGAGATGTTTTCAAAGCCTCTATCAACGACGTAATCTGGATGTAGTGTATATTAATCTAAACAACATACATGTGTCGAAACTTCTCAGTGGTAAACAAATAGGGAAAATGGGATCCCAGAATTTGACACTGACTTATAATTTCTTCAGCTAATACTTTAGACTTTTTAGAGGAATTGTATGATCGATGAACGATAAAAACATGTGTCATTGAGACCTGACAAACACCATGACTCTCTTGACTTACTTGTAGTGATATGTAAACTGCAAACAGATTCACTCTGAAGGCCAAGTGGTCCAGTTGTTCTCACCCAGATGATATGTGGCGTTCCTGATGGAAGGTTTGTCAGGTTCTGGTTTAAGGCTTTGGTACTATAGTCTGTAGTCCCTGATGAATTACTAATGATCACGGTGTAGTTAAAACCATCTGAGTCATCCATGAAGAAGGCAGGGGCCCACTCAACAAAAATGGATTTTGTAGTTTTTTTCTTGATAGAAATATCTCTTGGAGGGTTAGGATCTGGAAAAAGAGAAGATTTTAAATCCATCCGTCACTTCCTTTGTTTAGTACAGGGGTTTTCAACTGTTTTTTTCCCAGGGACCACCATTCTGACCAGAAAGTAATCCGCGGCCCACTGATGTGCCAGTGATTCCCAAAACATTTTACAGTCCCGTACCCTTCTTTTTCATGTTTGTAACCGCCGCCGCCACGGCCCCTCCCCCCGCACACATATTCTGCCTATAATACTTGTCAGTGTAATTTCTTCACTGAATATGGGTCTACATCAGTATTTTGGGCAATGCGACTTGGCTATTCAGACATAAATATGTCGACAGGCCCAGGTATATTTATAATAAAAAAAAAGTCAATGGTGAACTGATCAACATAGGCTCATGTCGCGGACCCCCTGCAATGTCGTCGCGGACCACCAGGGGGCCACGGACCCCTGGTTGAAAACCCCTGGTTTAGTACATAACACTGATAACTGATTGATTTCTCTGATATATTTGGTGACAGTGAGCCATATAAGCTGTTTGTGTATGTTTTCATGTGGTCTCCAACCCAGAGTAGAACACTATCATATTATATCGTCCAGATGTGTTTTTCAGTCCTACATGACTAACAAAAGGAATTGTTAACGTTCTTGTTACCCTGAAACCTGGGTGACTACGGTGAAACTCCAATCTTATTTAGTTTATGGAAGAAAATACGTGTTACAGGAAGAACTTGATTCATTACTGAATCCTCTTAATATCAGACAGATGCCATATTTTCTGATACTCACACGTTGCATTGGTAGTGACTTCAGATTCTTGACTAAAGGGCCCACTCTTGTTGTGACAGTGGCTGTGTATATCTTCCCAGCTGACAGGCCTTTAAACTCATAGGAGTTGATACTTGAATTCAGCGGAGTAAACCAGGTGCTGCTACTGCTGCTGTTCAGGAGAACCTCAAACGACTCCACATTTCCATTAGGACGACTCCAACTCACTGTGATGGAGTTGTTGGTGTGGTCTGAGATTATTGGCTGCACAGTCTCTGGCCCTTGGTGACAGAAATATCCAGACAGAATTACATTGAAGAAGGAGCAACATAAGGCTTTAGGCAACTAACTAGACAAACTGATGAATCCAGGCTGTAACACATGGTGTAAACCGTGCTGATGCATTTCAGCAGAGGCCGGCGTCATGGTCAAGGGTGGGTATGGCAGTTTCTACTATAAGGAGCCCCTGCCTCCCTACGCTCAAGTTGAGAGCAACCAAATCTGACGTCTAGAGCTCAGACATGATCTGTGTCTAGCCTTTTGACTTAATTATGACAACTTCTTGTTTCTTTCTGTTGACTCCTTAGATTGCCAGTGGAGCATTCCTCTGCATTGCATCTGTTTCTAAGTTCAGTCTTTGCCTGGACCAAGTCTGTGCTGTTAAGGGATTGTTGGAGTAAACTGATTTTTTTGATATCATGCTCTATGGTCTGTCTGTACATGTGCTCCCTATAACTGTATGGCAACGGCATCATGATTTTAGCAGCTATAGTCCCTGAAGTGAATAGTCACTGAATTTGATTACACAAACTTCAGAAAGTGAGACATTTTGAGTTTGCAGGGTTGGCAACACTACATGGGTTGTGTCCTAAGACTGACAAAAGTTTTCATAATTTAGATTAGCGTTTAGAGTAAAAGTTTAGTTAGAAAAATCTTACTGGTATAACGGGAGGTATTGAGTTCCTCTCCCCTTGTGCCATTCATAACCTCAACATAGATGCTGAATGTGCAGTTGGTTCCTGGAGGCAGGCTGGATATGATGATCTTCTCCTCGCTTGTTGAGGCATCACGGCTTGGCGATGTGCATCCAGAGATCTGGACTTGGTAACGGTAAGTACTCTGGTAGTCCTCTGGTCGGTCCCACTTCAGCTCTATTGCTGTGGTGTTTAGAGTCTCAGCAGTCAAATTCCTGATGGGTAGTGGCTCTGTAACCAGAAGAGGCATCACATACATCTGAGATGTGACTAAAAGACTAAAACTATCACATATTCACTGTTTTTAATAAACAAATATAAAAACATGTTACTGGCCTTAAGTTTGGAAGTATATCCTTACTACTATATTTCAAAGAGCAGTTGACCCTACTTCACAACTTCCTATGCACTTTAACATCCTATATTTTTTATGATCTTTTCTAAATCTGGCACTTATGTCACACACAAAAAAACATTTTTTTCTCATGTCATGTTGTCATCTTTTAAAAAAAAAAATGATGTCAAGCCCCGTCAGGGTCAATGTGTCTCTTTTCTGTACTACTGTTTGCCGTAGAGGTTCATAAGAAAAAAGGAAACCAAGTCTAGAATCCAATTTTACAGTCTTGCCAAACTAATTCAGAGATGATTGTAACTGGACCAAAATCACCAGAGAGTGTCACACTGTATAGGCATCATATCATGAATTATGAATTAATGGTAACACTTTCTATGAAGCTTGCCTCTATAAGGCTCTATAAGGCATTAAGGCATCTAAGGTTACAGACGTGTGCAGTGTGGTTGGTGCTGATGTGGGGGTGCTGCCTGAAGAAAAAGAATGTATGATTACAACAAATAGGAAACCCCTGTAATGATCCTTATTACACATCAGTACTTTATAATAATTATGTCTTCTTCTCATTGATTAACATTTGAACATTACATATAGTGAACATTGTTGTTGCTTCATCAGAGGTCTCTTTGAGTCAGACAAATACCTACCATCACTCTGGGCCTTTGAGATCTGTGAGAAAAACAAAACAAGAAATCTGAATAAAACACATACCGAATACACTGGCCCTTCTCCCTTTAACATGTTCTACTACAGTCCTCTAGCCTGTTAATGCAGAAGCACAGTTCTAGAGCTGATAACATCGTATTTAAGGGTTTGTAGCAACACAAATAAAAAAACAGTTCGAAAAGTAAATAAGCACTAATACTGTCACAATCACGCATAATATCAAATGCCTGTGTCCAACAGTTCGTCCATGCTATTTTTGGCAAAATGTCTTGTTTTCTCTAATGAAATCGCTATCCAAATAACTAAATGATGACACTGGATAGTTTAACTGAGGATATTATAGTGGTTTATTTATGTACTCACAATCACAGCAAAAAACCCGTCTCTATTTCCCATATCATACAATCTCAATCTTCTCGAACTCCTCATGGCCATAGTGATAGACACCTATTTTATCCAATAATACTCATTCTCAGGTTTAAAATGATATGCGCATTGCCCGACTTTGAGCAATGAAATGAAGAATGAATGAAATGGTCTGACAGCGTAAATGGGTAGACTGGTGAATACTTTGTTACACGTCATACCACTCTTGGTTTTACTGTAAAGACAACGCTCTCGGTCACTACAGAACAGTTCTGGGATTTTTGTGAAAACCTGACCTGTGAAAAATGAAGAAATATACGCGTGATCAAGTGATGGAGATGATCTTTGCCAGAGAAGACGAAGTTATGCTTACTCAGTAATCTATAGTTTTATTTTTGCTGGATTGCTGGGTTGTTTGTGTAACATATGGATTTGGATAGGTTTTTGGGTATATTTTGGCGAAGAAAATACAATATATTACACTGAAAATAATTCAGAATGATTTGCTGTAGTACAGAAGGCAAGACAAAAGTTTGAATGCTTGATATACAGTGATAGGTATTTGCTTTTGTGCTTGGTGAGTTTGGAGAGGCTATGAGACACTTGGAGACGTCTAAAGACACGATATGGAAACTGATGTGTAACACTTGTAAACTTTTGTCTATCTGCTTCAAATTTTTTACACACACTGTCAAGATGTTGTTGCATCAGGAAAATGTTTATTTCCTTGGACATTCAAAACCGAGTTCTACACTGAAACTTAAAAAAAACCAATAGGTGTTTTATGTTTTTTCTGACAAATCATTTACTTGTGCTGCTCTGATATGTAAACTAAAATGACATAATAAAAAACTTTAACTAACTGTAGTTGATGGTCCAAGTGGAGTGGCTTTTAATTTAAGCCATGAAGGGTTTTATGCAATGTGTAGAACCACAGATATTCAAGTTTTAAATGAAACAGTGAAAAATAGGTGGAAATTGTAAAACAAATACCCCTCTGTGCGAACAGGCCAGAGGACAATATTAGCTTAGTCACCACACCTACTTCCTTGTAACCCATTTGTTATCCCATGTTTTGGTTTGCATATTTCCAATTTCCTGCAAGTGGACATTCTTTATAGACATTCTTTGAGACAATTCGTCCAAGTGAACCAAATGAATATTAATGTATAGAAAAGGTCAAACTAAAATGATGCCTGGATGACATGATATTAATCCACATACACACACCAACATACATTTAGTTTTGCCTACAGGTAAAAAAAAAAGGTGCATGAAGTGACAAGTGTTTCTTTTGTGTGTGTGTGTGTGTGTGTGTGTGTGTGTGTGTGTGTGTGTGTGAGAGAGAGAGAGAGGGAAAGATTAATACTTTTTTGGTGTGTGTGAATATGGAGTTATTAGTATGTGTTTGTAAAAGGAATACTGCATATCATGTATCTATATTGTACCTTTCCTGAGACATGGGTTCAATACCCAGGGAGCACACATACTGATGAAAATGTATGTCTGTACGGTAATGTAAGTCAATTTGGATAAACGCATCAGCTAAATATAGCATCAGCTGAATGTGAATGTAAATACAGGGTCATCTCTCACACACATAAATACAGTAGGCTTACCACCTGTTTGAGTTGCTAATGTGGTTGTTAATGTGTATGTGAATTGCTAACTACACCCTGAGAGGTTTCCCACCTATCTTACTTCTCATTGTTTTGTTTCCTGCTAAGAAAAGCAGATACTTCAGCCATCAGAGCAGAAACACATTGTTTTCCCAAGGTCGCTAAATCTAAATTGATCAGCCATGATAAACTAAATAGGCCTGTGGCTCATAAACTGCTGATCTTAAGTCAGATTTACCCTCTAACTGATTATTTGGTGATTGTGTTTCTACTTCACCTTCATAGATTATCCATTCAATAATTTTTTATGATAATTTCTTCTTAAACATCCAAAGGGTTTAATAGCTAATGTGAACTTATAGTTTTCAGCATAGATCATTTCTATGAGGTGTCCAGAACAACATACTAAAAGTCCTAAGAAATCCTAGTTGAGGAAATATGTTTAATTCTCATCAATCTGAGATGTGTGCTAATAATGCATGGCAAAAATACACCTCAAAAATGTAATTTTTTTCCTTTACTCCTATAAAAATAAAACTTTACACAATGAAAGTACCCATGAAAAGTAAATTTTTTTGTATTACAAGTTTCTTTGAAAATTAATTTGAATATGCAAATGAGCTATACACTAATCGAATATGCCCAAAATACACCCAAATAGGTTACTTTTCATGTATACTTTTACTATGTAAAGTTGTATTGTGGTAGGAGTAAAGGAAAAAAATTGCACATATCTCAGATTTATGAGAATTAAACATATTTCCTCAACTATGATTTCTTAGGACTTTTAGTATGTTGTTCTGGATACCTCATAGAAATGATCTATGCTGAAATTTTTTTATTTTACAATTAATTCTATTTTTGGCTCCAAAATGAGTTACTTTGCCTGGCCTATACCCCCAATAATCTCTAAAATCAAGCGTTCTGCAAACTATTTTGACTTTATGCAAACAGTAGTTTTTGGCTATGTGTGCGTCACATAGGTGTACATTGGAATTATTTGACAGAGTCCTTCTTATTATTGCCTAATGGACTGTATAAGGAGCAACCACCTTCTGTGAGCCCTGTGCACTGACTATTAGAATGTAACTGCGAAAAGGGGTGTGTTGGAAAGTTAATCTGTATTCAGCATGTTAAAGGAAATACTGCTGTTTCCTTGTCCAGGGATATATCTGACCATTAGAATTCCCGTGGCAAATATTGAATTAAATATTAACTTAAATATTAAGTATGACATATGACATTCAAAACAGTCCTGCCTGCCTTGTGACAAGTTTAGGCTGCATTACTTTCCCACCCCACAACACTCCCAACCCAATCCCACCAATGCCAGCACCTCAGACAGCAACCGATCTGACAGATCGGGCCGAACAAAACACATACCTGGCTTTTTCAACCTGGCCAATTGTTCACATCCCTAAAAATGGATAGTGGCTACTTCACAGACTTGGTGTGTTTACTTCACTGACAACAAGTGTTCATGAACAATGACTAATATACTTTCCCCTAATATAGGTTTTATTTCAAAATCCCCATTGAAATGTTCCTTGTGTGCCATTGCACCCTTTTTGTAACTCACCTAACTTCCTTATATTCCATCCTCATCCCTGATTCCAAAGCTCATGAGCTGCCCAGCTTGTCTGTCTTGACCATTACTGTGATCCTTTTGGTGCCATTTTCCTTGCCATTTTTCAAGTGTGTCTTATACCTCTCTCTCTCTCTGATTCTGATCATTGTTGAGTTAAAGCTCAAAGTTGGTGATAAAAAGTGCATTTATATGTTATAGCATAGTCAAGATGAACATGTTTTGGATAAAGAGAAATTGATTTGAGAGATGATGCCCCCTAAAATATTTTCAAAAGAATTTATTTGAAGAATTTTTGCTTTTTTCACGTGGTTGAAGTAGTTGAAGTAGTATTGTCTTTAAGACTTCAGAGCCCTATTTACTAACTTTCCGATGCATTGCGGCCATGCACAAAATCACTTTCTGGTCAAAGTTTTATAAGTCTATAAGACAGTTTCATCAATTTCAGTAATAAAATGTAAATTATCACCTCCTTTTCGTTTGCCATGCTGTTTCTAAAAACGCAAACCCAAGCCTAATAAAGTCTTACCTTGATGGAGAAGCAGGTGTATATCAGGGTCCAATGCCCGATGCGTGTGAGGAGCTGCCGTAAGTTCATGTTGGATGTTGGCTGGATAGTTGACTAATGCTACCAGTGCTCCTACTCAGTGGATTTTTAAATTCCCTTTATCTCAGAAATGACCAATTTTGGAAATTGTTTATCAATAATAATTTAAAAATAAAACACTAATAGCAGCTGACACATGTGATAACCCGCTGTGGGAAAGTTTTGTCTTCCTACTGTTGGAAGGCACGGTGTCCACGACTAAGCGTCTCTTCTGAGATTACTCAGCATGCCCTTGTGACGCCTACAACGCAGCTCATTCTCATTACACTTGTTAATGTATTCACTGCAAAATGCTTCATGTACTTACACTGAATATCCACAGAGTGGCAGGCATTGCTTGTTGATGTCTCCATGAATTGAGACCTGTATTGTAACGCCTCTTGAAATGTAAAATGGCTATGGTGTAAGAATCTTTATTAAGTCATATTTAAGTGATTGTTCTGAATGAATCATCCAGGGAAAATACCCATGTGTATGGAAGATGTTAGCCATGACAGTGAGATGACAAGAGGTACTGTCAAATTAGGCCTAATCTCATTAAAAGGTAACATTAAGAATGTTTTCATTCATTTCATTTAATCTTTTTTATATTATCTTTGTGTAAAACAGTGATTGTAGTGTGGACATATTTATATATTCGTCGTGTCTATATCGATATAAAACATGTTGTCTCACAGAGCACAGTTACGTGGTTTGCAACCCACCAATTTTTAAATCTATCAATAAAAGCCAATTGACTTCACAATTTGTCCATATGGTTGCTATATTAGTAAGACTATCTCAATCAGATTTCCTCTCATTTTACAGTTCTGATCTTCTGCTGTCACCCAGGAGAGTGAACAAGCCTCTGTGGTGGCTTAGACGTGCAAAACAAACTCCTGATTTTACAGGGCACATTACTTATTGGTATGAAAGAAAGAAGAGTCTCAGTGACAGGCAAAAAATTAGCAACATGTTTAATATAGTTCATCCCTGCCACTCTCACCAGTTTTATTGAGCCGTCTAGAGTTAAAACCAGTTGAATTGACACCATCCATCCTAACTTCAGATGACTGAGAATGGAACCAAATGGAATTCCTGATCCCAGTTACACAGTTTATAAGCTATAGTTGGGTGAACTTATTTTCACAACTGGTCACAAAACACTCAAATTTAATATCACACATAACAAGTCAAATTGAATTCTCCTCTTTTGATTTGGATGGCTGGGGCAAACTTACCTGCATTAACCTCATTACCTCCCACATCTGAAACTGTAGCGAGTCACGACTAATTTATCCCATGGACTATGAGCAGGACATATGGTCATGGACTGGAATGAAGTTAAGAAGAAATCTATCCCTATTTGTGCCAGTTTATTCTTTTTAAGCATGTGGATGTGAACTGTAGCATGCAGGGTTGTGTGCTTCTGTGTGTGTGTGTGTGTGTGTGTGTGTGCGTGTGTGTGTGTGTGTGTGTGTGTGTGTGTTAGTGTGTGTGTGATGTTGATTAGTTCCAGGGTGCTTCGCGAACGTTATTGAGAATGTTAATGTTTAATTCTGTGTCTAATGTTCGATTTTGGAATGTACTTGCGTCTCCCTAGTTGTGTTAATGTTAACATGTATTTCTGTTAGCATTTTTTTCCTCTGTGTGAAATGTGTAAATGCCTGTGTATTGTATTACCCACTGTGTTATGTAGTGATTAGCCCTCGTGTGTTTTCCCATGCATTATCAAGTTTCCCCTGTGTTTTGTCAATAAATGGCCGAGAAGCCAAAGAGAAGCTTACATGTTGCTCACTACATTACAACACTGTAAACTGAGGATACCTGTGTAGGCCTTAAGGCTATGTAATAACTAGGGCTGGAGCAAATCTGGGCTAGGCCGCTCAGATAATGTCAACAAAATAAATCAAGGTTCATTAAAACACGCATGACAGAAAATAACTGACTTGTATATTTATTTATAGTGCTTATATTACAGTGAAAAGAAGATAGTGAGAAACAATAAAGAGCCCGTAGGCCATAGAGTCTGTATCACCGTCCAAACAACAAAAACCGCGCAGTTTGCGCTCTAGTCCCACATCCAAAACACGGGAAAAAAATCCACAAAACTCCGACGCAATCTGGATGTCCAAACAAAAAGGTATATCTACACGAATTAATCCGAACAGCAGCGAGATAATGCTTCTTTTAGAAAATGCAACCAGGCATCAACAAGAGTGAGGAAAAAGGACCGATCTCACCTCTTCAAAAATGTTCATTCAAACTGGTTGCTCTATCCCGACGGTATTCCTAACCCGGGGAGGTGAGTAGGGGCCTTAATCTAATATGTGTTCCGATCGGCGATGCAGTCCGTTTATCTGGAGTCCTCGAGGATATCAGGCAGCTTTTGTCACTGGCAACATCTGCCTCCATTCATTTCTCCCCCTGCAGTTTCCGCGTCTCGGTTTAAACACCAAGCAGCTGATTCCAAACGGAGCGCAGCCATAGGACAGACAGAAAAGGTGTGTGCGTGAGTGAGTGAGAATGTGAGTGACCCTATCGTCTTCCTAGGCTCTGGAATCGGTGACATACGCCAAAATATTCTACTGACTATGAAATTATCACCCTAGTCCCTGGCCAGGCTTTCAATTTTATATTTTGAGGTAACACACCATCAGGTGACCTTTAAATTATCTATTAGTCATTTTTTATGTGGCTGATGTCACAAGGCATTGATAAAACTATGGAAAATGGGTGAAGGTAGAGTAGAAGATGGTCTACTTGAGTTTTCCCTCTTTGTTTCATATAGGCGTGTGATTTGGCAGGGGCAGAGTTACCTGCAAGAAACATGGCTTCATCACCTTTCACATATCATACTGCAGATAAACAAAATCTAATTAAATCAGTTATAACACTTTCTTATTGACCATGACAACACAAGTTTTAACATTCTTGTTATTACTAAGGATGTACTGATAGTTGACTAAGCTGCTACTAATTTGTAGCCTGTTCTACAATGGAAAAGAGGTTGTGGGGTTGAAGGCACCAGTTTGTCTACTGGTCTCATGACTTTTCCCTTGAATGTAGAATCCATGACAAGGCCCTTAATGCCAATGCATATAAACGTGGTTGCAGCTTGCAAATCTGGGCTGGTTCCCATCACGTTCTTTCAAATTCGTATAGGCGTGTGATGGTGCAGCAGTAAAGGGACATGCCATGATCGTATTTGGCAATCGATCCATTTTCAGTAGTTGCATCTTTCAGGTTTTACCGTATTTTTGTTTTTGTTGTAGATCCCTCTCAAGGGCACACCTATTCACATCCTATATTCATTAAATAGGCTATTTTACACCCCGTCACAAAGGACCCTATCTGTATTCCCCCTTGAGCTGGCAAGTCAGTCAAACGAATGTGTCCCTCTAGATTTTAGTAGACGTGTGTGTGTGTGAGTGTGTGTGAGAGAGAGTGCGTTGTGTATAAGGCAGGGAATCAGGTGTTAAAACCTGAGTCCAGAATCGGTTATTGACTGGTTTGACCTTAGAGTTTTTGTGGGCTTTTGCGTTTGGTGGTGTCAAGGGTATACTGTATTGTCAAGGGTATACTGCTATTTAAATGTCTTCCACTTTAATTCAAAGGGATAAATCTACTGGAGTCTTACCACCCTCTAGTGCATGCATGTTAATAATTATACAATAATTTATGCTGATACACTTCATGCTTCTAATGTACTTGCACTTAATGACCACTGGGGGGGGGCATGTTGTACCCTTTGTTTTATGAAACTCTTTCAGACTGTTGTGTTGGGACCATTTTTCAATGACATCCTGCTATGTTATCCATTGCTATTTAAATGTCTTCCACTTTAATTCAAAGGGATAAATCTACTGGAGTCTAAAGTCTACATTACACAAGGTGTAAAGTTTTTTTACCACCCTCTAGTGCCTGCATGTTAATAATTATACGATAATTTAAGATGTCTGTTAATAATGAATAGCTGGTTCACTGTAGGTACACTCCTGTTTCCTCTCAGAGGTGCAGCGGTAGAAGGTACAATTGTGTCATAAGTTTTATGTCACATATTTTATATGTTTTTAATCTGTTGCTCCAATCACTCCCAAGCTATGACTCCAATTAATGTACAATACATTAATACATTTTATAATTTGTTTTGAAATAAAATCATTAGCAGACACACGACACATCATGAGATGTAAACTTGAAACAGGTTTAAGAACGCCATGGAAGGACCCAAGAGATTCCTCTTTTAAGGGAAATAGCAGGTTTTTTTTTACTTTTACATGTTTATTTCCTAGTGCTATTACTGTATTGAGGAGAAAAATTAAATTCAGAATTGATATAAGATTTTGTGTTTTGGATAGTCTGTAAGTGTGTGTGTGTGTGTTTCTTAGTGTGACAGAACTTGTCGCACGTTGATTAACATAATATGAGTCGACAAATCTAAGAGAGGGAATTGTGATTATTATTATTATTATTAATTTTTTGTTGCATATTGCACCTTTGGGGACCCATTGATTCTAGACCTATTGCCAGTGACGTTAACACCAATCATCAGCCTTCAAATGTATTTGGGTGATGACACATAAGTGGACACAGTGGATGCAGCCAAAAAATGCATCCTCCTTCTCAAGCACATTATTCAACAAAAAATAATCCAGACACAATCTTCTGTTGTCACAAATTTATTTTCAAGATAGAATGTTCATCATCATTTAAATCATTTTGTAAAATGTATGCACAGTGCGTACAGAATTACAGCTGCAGCTAGTGGAGAAAGAAGCAAGAAAATGACTGTTTGTACAGTCAGTGTTTTAGCTCTCTCTTCTTCTGGTCTCTGACATATCACCCCATTCAGTGCCTGTAGTCCATTGTTTTTCAACCACTGTGCCGCGGCACACTGGTGTGCCGCGAGAGGCTGTCAGGTGTGCCGTGAAAAAACATCATTTTTTACATACTGTCACTTCATTGGTGAAAAAAAAAAGAGCCAACTTGTGTGTTTGTGTCGTCGCGCTGTTGGTGGTATGAAGGCTCAATACTCCCCTCTGCCTGTGGGTGGCGGTACGCAGCGTAATTAATAGGCAGATTTGCTGAGGCGACAATTAAAAAAAGTGAGATTAAGAGATAGGTACACGCATAAAAGTCTAATGGAGAAATTTTTGAAAAGAAAACTAGGTCCTGATCAAGATCCCCCCACACCTGATCCAGATGAGCCCAGTACAAGTGGGTGTCAAAAGAAGGCTAAAACGGTGAGCTCAAGACAGTACAGTACAGTGATCTGTCATTTGGATTTTCCTTCACTGGGGTTCCCGCCGCACCGAGTACGTTGTGTGTTGTGTGTGGCGAAAAGCTAACAGTGCCATGGTCCCTAGCAAGCTTAAACGCCACTTGCAAACTAAACACCCTGCGCTCCAAGACAAGGATCCAAACTATTTTGTTCGTTTGCGTGACAACACTGTGAAACAGGCTACTATGATGACAAAGGTCACAAAGGTGTCCGAGAGAGCCCTGGAAGCTAGCTATTTAGTAGCGGAACTTGTAGCTAAGTCAAAAAAGCCACACACTGTGGGGGAATCATTGATATTACCCGCCTGCAAAGCCATTGTCAATGTCATGCTAGGCCCAGATGCAGTGAAGGAGATTGCTAAAGTTCCCCTCTCAGATAACAGCATAGCGAGACGTATTGATGACATGTCTGCTGACATCGAGAGCATTGTTTTGGAGAAGATACGCTGCAGCGGGAAATTTGCTTTGCAACTCGATGAGTCGACAGATATAAGTGGCCATGCCCAACTCCTGGCTAACATGCGCTTTGTGGATGGAGCTAGCACTTAACGATGTTCATATACCATGACAGTTGTTGTTCTAATTGCATGTCTTTTGTTCTACAGGTGTGTGGCGGTAATGCAGCCTGTCCAAAATGATCTGTACCTGGGCATAAAGCCTGTGCCATCTTGGCATTAGGATGATGTTAAGTTGAATAAAACATAACAAATAGAACACGCGTTTCCCTGATTTCTTAGAGTATATTATGCTCATGCTGAAACTATGTTTGGGTTTGATTTTCATATCATTTCCGGTTGTTGGTGTGCCGTGAGATTTTTTCTGTGTCTTAAGTGTGCCTTGAGGCAAAAAAGGTTGAAAAACACTGCTGTAGTCCATTGGCCTGTACCGTGTGGTGCTGGAGTGGGTACTCAAAGGAGAGCACCTCCCTTAGAAAATCAACTGCAGACACTGAGTAGGGTGCTACAGGAATGGAAGGTCAAGATCATTTTCTAAAGTTTCATCACAGTTTTTGATGTGATTTAAAACATTTGGATCAAAGAAGATCTTAATATAGGGCCTGGGTTGAAAAATCCAGAAGTTTCCCTTTAAGTACAGTGAGTAAAAGTAGCCAACTTAGGTTTGTTCCACCACTGATAACAAACATTTAAATACAGCAGAAATATAGTTAATAGCATGTTAAGCTTATTTGGTCACGGGCAAAATATTGTGCACACTTTTGTGCTTTGTTACTTTGAGCATTTGTTGAATTTGCTGAAGTCAACCTGCCTAAATAGCTTCATAAATGTGGGTTGCTTCTGTTTTTTGGTAGGTCAGATTCTCATTGGTGCCCATCTTTGACCTTATGACGTCCAAAGCACATTGGTTCAGGAACACATAATGGCACTGTAGACAAAACAAAGCACAATCTCCTTAATCAACTAGATCTTCATGTTCAACTATGCAACATGCTAGACAGCTTAGCGTGAAACATATTGGGGTCAGGTTAGGTACATCCCACTGTCAGCACAGTAATGTTAAATTGCATAACAACTGTGTAAATAAGCTTTTCAAATAAATCCCACTGTCGGTGTTTGACTGGCTGGGTGTCCCTCACCTTTGTCTTCACCATGAATGGCCGGTGCATACGCATGTCATAGACGATTCCAGACACATCCACCATGCCTGGAAGATAATGCGATCGATGGCAATGAAGGTTCCTGTCCGATTCACTCCACCACTGAGGAAGGTGCAGAAAAACACAAAACAGTTAAAATTTAAAAAATCTCTGTAAATGGTAGCACTGGCTCAGATTTTTTACTTATACACAGGGAGAGATGTTATAAAATATTGATAAGGGACTTCCCACAGCAGTCAATTCTCTCACTGTCATATGCAAGTACTCATACCCAGCAACCTAACCTAACTAATATAGCAACTGCCCAACCATAGATCCTGCGCAGCAGGACACAATACCAATTCACAACTGGATGGTGACAGCCACAACACACATCGCATGTTGCCAGATGCGCTGTCTGTAGCCCACAAGTGCTAAACACAACAACATGCCCAAACATAGAACCTGAGTAGCAGGATACAACAACAATAACAAAGCTGCCTTTGTGAGCATTTCACTGAGGTTTTCAAGCAGGCACCTTCCTTCATCAGTGTTTTGTTGAATTAGACCTACAACACCTCCAGAAGGCTCAACAGCAATGTCTGGTGTAGGTAGGTTGTGAATATGTAGCACAGCAGATCGCTGGAGCCAAAAATGAGAAAAATGGATAAATAGATTGATGCATGAAGCCTGGCTGCATACTGTAGATTCTTCTCCCACTATTCTGTTTTAAAATGCAGTATGCAGTAGCATCGCTGAGTTATGCCTGCTGTCTGTCATGTGTGTCTCCTGGTATCAGCTGTTTGAACTCCAATTTCGAGTAATTTGTAACATCGGTGAGGTCAATATTGTGAAGTTCATTTATCAAATTAACTTAGTAGTATCCATCTTTATAGTCAGGTGGAGGAGCCCATTTCCATCTCATGTGTGTTTCTTTTACCATATCAACTTCTAGAGATTTTACACTCTCAGGTCCTGCATGAAGACGGAAAAAGTATTACTTAAGCATGTGTATCTTGCAATTGTAATTTTAAAAGTCCACAGTCCACAATTCAGGTTGTTTGAGCACAACAGCCAATCAAATTATACCCCTCCCAATTTGATGAATTTGACAAAAACCCAGACGCAATCAAATTAGGACCGAAGCCAAAATCAACATTCTAATTTAATCATGATCCAAGCAAGTTTTCATTGGTGCGTGATTTCGCGCTGTATATTTTTTTCCTACTCGATGTGGTTTCTATCTTCCGTATCCAATCCAGAGGTCCAATCAGGAGCTGTAATAACAACATCACTATAACAACTCACTCACTCAATGTTGGCCGCGAGCTCTGTGGGTCACGCAGGTTGTGTGTGTCAATGGCAACAACGCGGGCAGATAGATTTGTGAACGGTATCTTTTTCTCAGCAAATGAAAATCATGCCGTGCTTTAAACCTGACAAAAAACGACAAGTTGATTCCAAAAATCGCAAATTTAAGACAGAGTGGACTGGCAAGTATGCATTTGTGCTGCCTGTGGGGAGCACAAAACCGATGTGTTTAATTTGCAACTTGTTAAAAGTGGTAACGTGAAACGTCACTATGAAACAAAGCACGCACACTTCAAACAAAAATACCCGCAGACCTCTGAGGTAAGGGGCAGAAAAATAAACCATCTGCAATCATACCAAGCAACATGCAGTGTAATATTTAGATCAGCCAAACACCAAGAGCGTGCATACCTCAACATATTGTTGTGAGTCTGCCTTTTCAACAATGAATATGGTGAAAAACAAATACAGGAGCACACTCACTAATGAACACTTACATCAGTGCCTCCGCCTGGCCTTCACACCTTTTATGCCCAAGTTTAAACCACAAAAAAAGTGTCACCTTTCACACAAATAAGGCCAGACCACATCACCTTTTGTGCATAGTTTGAAAGTTTTGGTTGGAGTTATGTTTTTGGATTTTGACCGTCACTGTTCCGGACCCTGGACTGAATGGAAATTTGGCGAGTGGACCTTTTGGGTTTCTAATTGAGTACCCCTGCACTAGAAGACTCACTGTTCAGATTCTATGAATAGTAATGCTATTAATCAAGGATCATTTCATGCTGTGCTCAGAAGAAAACACACGTTTAGAAGGTAGTGCAGATAAATCAGCAGTAGAGTCCTTGGTCAGTGCACACTAACAATATACCCTGGCTTACTGCACTTACTTGTAGTGACATTTCCAGTGCAAACAGATTCACTCTTAAGGCCAAGTGGTCCTGTAAAAAAGGCTCTTGACTTATTTACCATTTAATATGTTATTTTCCCTTTTCATGCTGAAGGACTCTTAATTTGTTATTAGCAGCACCAACGTCAAGTAAAGTAAACTTATGCTGCTGTACATGTATCTGTATGTTTATAACTATATGTATATGTATATCTATATGTCTTGTCTTATCTGTTGTTGTGCGTGTGCACTTATATGTTTCACCGTGGGAGAGTGGGAAACGTTTTTTTCGATTCCTTTGTATGTTTTAACATGCAAAGTAATTGACAATAAAGCTACTTTGACTTTGACTTTGTCATGCCTGAGAGAGAACGCACATTGTTATACGGTACTGTGTCGCGCTATTGAAGCAGCAATTCCGTGCCTTTCATGTGTTGAGACCAAGAAACCCCTTTAGTTTGAAAGACGTGTGCGTCTATGAAAGATGTAAGTTCTACTGGGATGTTAATTCCATGTATTAAGCAGTGTTATATGTTTAGAGATATAAATTGTTTATCATTAGTGCTAAACGGGTGAAGGAATGCTAGCATTTACCGCGTGAATGACGTTTATGTTAGCTTGCTAAATTACCTTGCATTGCGCCAAACCATGTACTTTCTATCCTGTTAGCCTGCATACGTATGCTATTTGTGTTCATTATAGTGTAGCTACGTACCTACTAATTTGTATTTACATGTTTGTGGGCCTTATCTAGTCATTTTACATGCTTAGTGATACCGTGAGCTGACTAGCCTGTTGAGTTAACATGTCAGCGTAGATATGTGCGCGAGGGCTACGTAGTAGCTGTGTACTTATTGTTTTCCCCTTTCTATTTTGTTTCAGAACCACACATACTCCACACACACCTTAACCACACACTGTTATAACACACTGGTTGCTTGCAACATACTGAATATCTCTGTTAGAGAATTCCTGTATTCCTGATTCGTTTCCAATACAAAGTGGTTGCATCAAATCTCGCTTCATCATTGCCTCATCTCAGCGTGCACCTCTCCTGCCCTGAACATCCTGGCCTTGAAGTGGTGTTCTGGCCGACACTCAGGATTGTGTGTGATGATAGAATAAGAACAGCCCTATACAGTCCTACCCTATCTATACAGTTCTACCCATCTACTAACCCTCACCCACATTAATGGTCCATCGAGCCGGAGATACATTGCACTCAATCTAGATCAAGATGGATCTTCAAGGGTTTGAAGCCTATGATGCACGCCCCAGACGCCCCCCTCTTCGTTTTGAAGACTATGAGGTCAATCTCCATGGCCTTGGATCTCACTGGCGCGGATTCGAAAAAGAACAGATGACTCACATGAAGGGAGCGGCCGAGAAGACCAACCTCACCTCTCAGTATTCTACTCCAATACGCCCGCTGCTGAACTGGGATGCTGCCCTCCACGAAAGCGATGCATGCTACGCACCCAAACGTCTGCTGCATGACCAAGAGGAACAGCTAGCCCACCAGCTACGTCAAGACAGAGGAGAAGAGAGGTCACGTGATCATCTTACCCCCAGTTATGGCCCGCGCCACGAAACCCAGCAAGGCACAGTCTTCAGAACAGAGTTAGAGGAGATCCAGCGTGAGCGGCGCCTGCTTCAGAAGTCTTGTCAGCGTATGTCTGCCGACCTGGAAGAATTGAAAGCAGTCCGCGCAGACATGCAACAGCTTGTCAGCACTACACGCAGCTTCCAACAGTCACAAGAGGCGTCCGACAACCACCTGAACCCAGTGAACATCGATGAGGATGATGACTGGCCCCCACCGCCACCGCCGCTGTGCGACGGAGAGGAAACCAGCAACCTACCTGTGATTGAACGCCTCAACAGACTTATGAGTAAACTGCAAGTCATGAAAGATGAGACTTTAGCAGTCAAGCAGAACCAGTCAACACCAGACCAGCTGCTGCAAGCAGCCTCAGCTCGGAGACCCACCAGGGCTAGACACCCCATCTATGCTCCTGCGGCTACCCCGCTACAGACGCCTGCCTGGTCCGGTGTGGCTCCGGCACCACCCAGGTTCACCTCCACGCCATATGAAGTGCCTGTAAACCCACCTGTACGCCGCCAACAGCCTGTTCAGCACCCGCCACCTCCTCAGCGCCCTCTCTACACGCCAAGGCAGATGTCCATGTACTCAAGGCCGTCTTATCAGAGCACCAACTTGGACACAGCGTACCGTGGCCCTCGTCCAACCATTCCCCATCTCTCACATCGAGACCCTGGTGAGTTTGCTCACCTCAAGATCGCCCTAGAGAACTTGTTGCCCCCTGACAGCTCAGAACTGTTTAAGTATCAAGTGCTCACAGACCACCTTAAGCTGGAAGAGGCCAAACTGATTGCTGACGCTTACCTCCACTCCCAAACACCCTTTACGGACACCATGATGGCTCTGAATGAGAAGTTCGGCCAGCCACACCAGTTAGCACTGAAGCGAATTGCCACAGTAATGGACTCATCCGACATCAGGCATGGAGATGTGGCTGCCTTCGAGAGATTCTCTCTTCAGATCCAGGCACTGGTGGGTATGCTAAAGACGCTTGGCGCTGATGGAGAAGTGGAGCTGCAGTGTGGTTCCCATGTTGCTCACCTGCTCAGCAAGTTACCCCCCGAGCAGCGAGCGGAGTTCCGCAGATGCATGTTCAGTCGGTCAGAGTTCAGAGTCCTGGTGCCAAGATTTCGATGGTCAGCTATCCTCCACAGCAGCCAAAGACAACCAGAATAGCCCGAAGCAATTCAAAAAACGTCCTGTCACTGTGCTGCATGGATCAGAGATCACGCAGAAGGAAATTAATCCTCCCAGTAGCTCTCCCACCAATGGTAAGCCTTCACCTTACTGTGCCTTCTGTGATAACCGTGAACACCACCTAAGCCAGTGTGCAGCCATAAGTAAACTCAACAAAGACCAGCTGACGGAGTGGATAAAGTCCAACAAAAGATGCTGGCGCTGTGCTCGCTCACACCAAGCAGCACAGTGCAATTTGAAGAAGCTCTGCAGGCTGTGCAACGGTCGCCATTTACAAGTTCTAGGGGGAATATCTGTGTGATCAAAATGTCCCGTCCTACCTAGCTCCTGTGTGGGATGGTCCAGGGGAGAACGCTATACTGTTTCGCGGGAATCAATCCCTCCATGGAACGCAGGCTAGCGCAGAAGAATGGAACACTCGGATCTTCACAATGACCGTTGATGCGGCATTCAGGGGTGGGGGAAAAAACCAGCCTGTACACACGTGTGTGGCGATTAGCAAATTTACATTTTTAGAACTTCATCGTTCACACTAGGACTAAATAGTTCATTGTCCATGTCATCACTTCGTAATTTTAACATACAGTGTGTATTTATGTGAAAAGACACAGGTATTTCTCTCCATCATTTACATATAGGAGACCTAGCTTTTTCACGGTTAGCACCATAGCCATGTGGCTAACACAGTTAGCTTACATGCACATAAAACACAGTAATCACACAAGTTTAGCAAATTACATGACAGGGAACATCACACTTATAGTGTATAGTATTAGTTGTCAACTATCCTGACTGGTTTAAATTACTATTAACAGGTAATCTACCGTGAACATTTAACTAAGTGTCCACATTTTCACATCATAGCTAGACAACGTCAACCAGGATAAGTTCAAAATAAACGTTTGTAGTCAGTGTACTTATATTCTAAAGTTCTATGTTATATCTAAGCCACTTTTTTTGTTATTTGATCTTATCAAATATCCCGATCTTGACTCTGTGTGTACGTGTCTCTGGGTTGATGGTGCGAGTGTGGGAACGCAAAAGGAAGGGAAAATGTATTGTTCTCCCTTAGAGGGGAGGGCTTAGGGAGTGTCTCACAATACCCAGTACTAATTCTAATGTGAATAGAGTTAGGGTTCATCCACTTCTAGCAAGTGAAACTAACGAGGGTTACACTTGCCTACAGAGTGCTTGCTGGTTCTGCTCCCACCTACCTAAATGCTCTTGTAAGGGCAAATGTTACACCCAGGACGCTGCGCTCGTCTAGTGAGCGTCGTTTGGCACTGCCGTCCGTGCAAGCACGGCAATCCAGACTATTCTCATTTGTAGTTCCACATTGGTGGAACGAAATGCCTAGAGCCTCGCCACTGCAGATCCGCCTCCTACTGTATCCGCTGCTCCCACACCTACCTCGCTGAGGGTGACCACCCCAGCTCCCACGCATCCTCCGCCCAGGACCCATGAGGTCTGGATCCAGCCGGAGAAAGTCGGTGTGGGTGATAATGCTATCCGTGAGGCATATCGCACTGGATACCCTGTCTACGCCCATAATTATGACTCGGAAGAGGATGAGGAAAATGTTTTGGATAAAGCCATCCGTGAAGATCTCCTGTACGCCTATTATGACTCTGAGGAGGAGGATATCAGTGAGTGGATCGATGGGGACTTTATCTTGGGGGATCGGTTCTTTGCGAGATCAGCCTACGAAGAGAACCCGGCGGAACCTGCAGCAGCCCCTGCGAAGCCCGCAGCTGCCTCGGCCGCTGCTGAGCCTGCAGCTGTCTCTGCCTCTGCAGAGCCCACAGTTGCCTCAGCCTTGGCTGAGCTCACAGCTGCCTCAGCCGCTGCCTCGGCCTCCACTGAGCCCCCAACAGCCTCTGCCCCCGTGGAGCCCGCAGCGGTCCCTGCAGAGCCTCCAACCGAGCCCGCCAGAGCCTCTACCTCCACGGAGCCTGCTGTATCCGCCGCTTCTGCTGAACACGCAGCAGTCCTTGCCTCCGCTGAACCTGCAGCAATCGCTGCCTTAGGGGAGAACGCAGCGGCAGCTGTCATTGTCCTGGACGGCGCAGCGGCCGTTGTCTCAGTCCCGGACAGCGCGGCTACCGCTGTTTCCGTCCCAGATCACGCAGCCTTCCCCGCTGCCACCGTCCACTCTGCAACCGCCGTTGCGGTCCCGTCTCCGCCGAGAACGGTAGCCGAGAGGTCCTCTCCTCCTGCCACGACTATAGCTCCCGCTACTCCTCCCGCTTCCGTGGCTCTTCCGGCCACAAATAGTCCCCACAGCGGCCGCTGCTGATGCTTCCACAGCTTCCACAGTCACTAATCCTGCTGGTGACCCAGCACCCCCAGCGGTCCTTGCTGACCCTGCAGCCCCAGCCGCAGCTGACCCTGCAGCCCCAGCCGCCGCTGACCCAGCAGACCCAGCCGGCGCTCACCCTGCTGACCCTGCAGACCCAGCCGCCGCTGACCCTGCAGACCCAGCCGTCATCGACCCTGCAGACTCGGCCGTCGCTGACCCTGCAGACCCAGCCGCCGCTGACCCTGCAGACACAGCCGCCGCTGACCCTGCAGACACAGCCGCCGCAGACCCTGCCCCCCCGGCCATCATCGACCCTGCAGACTCGGCCGTCGCCGACCCTGCAGACTCAGTCGCCGCCGACCCTGCAGACCCAGTCCCGGTAGTCCCAGATGCCCCAGTCCCAGCCGTCCCAGGTACCCCCGTTCCTGCAGTCCCAGGCACCCCCGTTCCTGCAGTCCCAGTGTGTGTGTGTGTGCATGTGTATGCTTGTGTTTGTGTGTGTGTGTTTGTGTGTGTGTGTGTGAGTGTGTGTGTGTGGGGGTGTGGGTGTGTGTGTGTGTGTGTGTGTGTGTGTGTGTTACTCTGGAAACATAAGGTATACATTTTTTTTGTCTTTCTTTTTGGCAGGTGTGGCTTGGCTACATCTGTTGCTATTATTGATGCATGCATATATTTTGTCATACATGATGCAAACTATGCATGTTGTATCTGAACTTTGTTACAGTATACTTACAGTATTAACTCTTCAAGCCCCACGGGGCCCCGTGGGGGACTTTTTGGTATTTTGATTAATATATTTAAAAATCTCTGCGAGTTTTTGTCCTAGAAACATAAAACTAACACCCACAGCAACCTCGAACCCTTTTCTTTTAAAATATGTAAAGTTTGAAACTAAAATATAAATAATCACTTTGTAAGGACAATATTACGAATCCCTTGCAAATTTCAGCCTCTGAGTGAGGTTTCGACCCTCCCATTAGCAAATGACAACTATTCATATGATAAGGAGATGGTAATTCAGTGATCACTATTGGGTCGTGATGTGTCAAGTAAACCTGTAGGAACAAAGACATTCCAGGCCCATTGCGTCATGGCCATTGTTCTTGACCAAGGTGTCCCAGAATGTTCACACCTTTCTCATCAATATGCATAGTGGTCTAAGTGAAGGAAAGTGTTACATTGTATATTACTTAAAATGAGTATTGAAACCACACACACTTTCTGAATGATAAACTCACCTATGTGGGGCAAACACCTATGTTTACAGGGCTCAGAGTAAAGAAGAAAACTTCCAAAATATTAACAATGTGTTTTTGTACAAAGTCTGGGCACCTCTAAAACTAGATTTAATTTTAGTGTCTTTAGATTTCATTTTAATAAAAAACGTTTTTTACTACATTCCTTTTACTCTCATTTTATTATTGCTGAGGTGTTCTAGAATATAATCATAAATGCCACTTTTGCCTCATGGTTTTTAGTTAGGTGAAATATACAAAAATATCAGGCATGGCAGACTACCTAACATAGTAAAAAAAAAGCCGTGGGGCTGGAAGTGTTAATCAAAACAAAATATGGTATGTTTTTCCATTTTATTCTTTGTTCATTCTCAATAGGTGGCAGGAGCCAAAGAATTTGAGAGGCTTGCTGCCGTCGCCAAGCTGGTCCTGGTGTTGCCCCATTCGAATGCAGATGCTGAGAGGGTGTTTTCAGTTGTGGGACTGAACAAAACTAAGACCAGAAATAGCCTGGCATTGGATGGCACCCTGTCTTCAATAATGGCCATAAAGATGGCTGACCTGGAGCCCTGTTTCAGATGGGAGCCCCCCTCAGAGGTCATCAAGGCCTCCAAGAAGGCCACAGGCCAGTACAACCTTGCCCACAGATCTTAGAAAATGACTAACCAGGTTCTGATCTGCATCTGATACCTCATTTTTAGTTATTTTTGTCATGTGTTGATCCATTTTATTGCTTAAAAAGGCTACTGTTTAAGCACTTTATTAGTTGCACTTTTTTGTTTGATGGAACGTGGGGTGGGAGGCTTTGAATAATGAAAAATATTTCTCCCTAACTAATCTTGTGTCATTTTTTGCTGGACATAAATCATTAAGTGCTCTTAAATTAAGTGCTCATAAATCATTAAATACAATTATTAACAATATAGGTTAGGTTTCAGTTAAGAATTAGTTGAATACCATTGTAATAAAAATGTCAATCAACCTACCTTGGTAAAATCTTAAACACAGGTCTATTAATTAGGCTATATTGTGGTACATAGACAGTCATTGAGGAACAAGAATAGTTTTTTGGTTGAATGTTAAGCTCAAGTCTAAAAGGCCCTACAAGTCATGATCAGATGAACATGAATCAGAATAAGTTCAGGTATTGCACATCTTTAGCATACCACCCAAAAATCCACTAGAATGCAGGAAATAACATCTACTTAAACCAAAATGTCCTGGGGGTGGACCTTCAGCTATGTCTTTGCTTCACATAATGTAACCAATGTTGTCCATCTCCAGTAGGCCCCACAGTAGGCAGACTTTGGGCCCAACAAAACAACAGAATGCAGAGCACAACATGGGTACAACGCCAAATTAATTCCAATTCCCTGATATTTGAGCCACCAACGTGTGTGGCTGCGTGCGCGGCAACATTTTGGTCACCCCCGACAAAATCTCACTCCAAGGTTTTTTGAAAAGTTGGCAGCTCTGTGTAAATATAATTGAATTGAGTTAAGTTGAATGACACAAACCTGTTGAATGCACACCAGGAATCTGCTGCTGCTGCTATGCTGACATCACTACTACTGATTCAGGTCAGAATCATCCAGACACACTGAAACCATCTCTCATTCAGAAGGACCAGAATTACCTCCTCACGTCATCTCCATGATTCCTTTGGGCTGTGATCCTCATCAGCAGATTCACCACATCCCTCACATGTCACCTCTACGATTCCTCTGGGCTGTGATTCTCATCAGCAGATTCACCACATCCCTCACATGTCATCTCCATGATTCCTCTGGGCTGTGATTCTCATCAGCAGATTCACCACATCCCTCACATGTCATCTCCATGATTCCTCTGGGCTGTGATTCTCATCAGCAGATTCACCACATCCCTCACATGTCATCTCCATGATTCCTCTGGACTGTGATCCTCATCAGCAGATTCACCACATCCCTCACATGTCATCTCCATGATTCCTCTGGACTGTGATTCTCATCAGCAGATTCACCACATCCCTCACAAGTCAAGTCAAAGTCAAAGTAGCTTTATTGTCAATTTCCTGCATGCAGAGGTGTAAAAAGTACTGAAATGTTGTACTCAAGTAAAAGTACAATTACTTTGATGAAATTTTACTTGAGTACAAGTAAAATTACCCTAAAAATCTACTCAAGTAAAAGTAAAAAGTAGTTAATTTAAAATGTACTTTAAGTAAAAGTTACTTAGTTACTTTCAACAACTTGATCGGGCCGCTCCTATATAGTGCAAAAAAGGACAATACAAAAACTAGTTATTTTTAATTAAAGGAAATCTTTAGAAATATAAGTGCAATGACATTAAACATGTCAAACATTAAACTGTCAACACAACATTTAAGAACTTTTGGGAATAAAAAAAAGTTAAAATGCCCCTGCCCCACTGTATATTTAAACTTTGGTTACTTTAATTGTGTCCACCTTTAGAGCATTAGTCTACAAACTTCTTGTTGAGTTTGAGCAGAAGCTGATTTTCAAGGTGTGTAGAGTTCATCCGGGCTCGCTTTGCAGTGAACAGCAATCCAGCACAGCCGAAGAGTAATTTGCAGGCGGCCGAAGCAGGTAGGCCAGTATTGAGTTTCAGGGACAGTTTTTTGATATTCTGAAAGGACTTCATCATATCCATTTTGACTGAGACACAGGCTAGGTTCCCTTCTAACTCCCCTGTACCTTCTGGACTTCATTGAGGAAAATAAATCATCTTCATCTGATGAATGTTGTCCAACTTGTTTCAGCCTCTACCATCCGGTCAAGATGTTGTCTGACATAGACTAGACCTGTAGAATGACAAACAACATTTCTAACAATTAAGTATTGAGCTGCCATCAAGAGTGCATCTTAACACAGAAATAGCTATAACAGCTACTTGAGATGACAGACCTACAGTATACAGAATGATAACATTATTTTCTATTTCTACATGCATCACAATTCACCCTGAGCATGAACATGAAAGACGTGCACGTTGCAAAGCCACCACTTATTGTTATCAATATCTGACTAAACATCGTGATGAATTCGAGATAGATATACACATTGACATTGACTTGTCCAACTGTCTGACAACGATGGTGTGCGCATTCACATCGTTCCTGTTTCAGGGCATGGGAGGCAGCCAAATGATTAGCCTAACATCATAAAATATATTTATGCGGTGTATCTTATTGCTGATGACTGATCTGCAGTTTTTAACACAATATGAGAGACTGAACATAATAATGCTATGACCTGAAACGAATGGAAGACAGGAATGGAATTATTATTAGTCTATTGGATGGACACAAGGGGTGTACACGAGTGTATAGCTAGCCTAGCTAGCTAGCTAGTCGACGTTAGCATACTCAAGGCGGTTGCAAGTGCTAGCCAAAATGAGGCTACAAGTGCCATGACACGCATATTTTGCTTATTGTAGCAAAGCTAACTAAACAACAAAAACGCTGTCTGAACTACTAATGGAAAGGGACAAATACTGTACTTACCAACACATGCTTGCGCAGATTTGAAGATTCATTTTTATAAGCAGAAAGTTCTGTCTGGCGGGGCAGACACAGCTTACACAGCATTATATAGTTGTTGCCTCTTTTAGGTTGGAAGGCAAACTGCTTGCTGAGATGTGGACACGGGGTTTCTTCATCTTCTTTAATTTTAACTTGCGGAAAGTTCGGTGCTTCAGCTTGTTGGTCGTCCGCAACTTGTTGGTAGTCCGCACTATCATCTTCCTCCATCTCTATCTCTCGTGACTCGACACCGGCGGCTTGCATCGACTCTATCATCCTCTCTATGCAGCATCCACCACTGCAGTGAGAAGAGAATTGTCGTGCGTGATTCCCGTCTTTCGGTTTCCTTTCTTGAACAATGTTTTTTTTTTTTACTCAGTAACGGATGTAATTTCCAATGTAGCGAAGTACAATACTTCAGTCAAAATCTACTTAAGTAAAAGTAAAATTACCGATTTCAAAAACTACTTCAAAATTACAAAGTACACAAAAAAACTACTCAATTACAGTAACGTGAGTAAATATAATTCGTTACTTTACACCTCTGCCTGCATGTCAGACATACAAGGAATCGATAAAAACGTTTCCCACTCTCCCACGGTGAAACATATAAAGTGCACAGGCACAACAACAGATAAGACAAGACATTTAGATACATATAGATATACATATAGATATAAAAAACATACAGATACACGTACAGCAGCAGCAGCATAAGTTTTTCTTTAAAGTGAGGTTATGGTAGTGTAAAAAGGCAATTCACATGTCATCTCTATGATTCCTCTGGACTGTGATCCTCATCAGCAGATTCACCACATCCCTCACATGTCATCTCCATGATTCCTCTGGGCTGTGATTCTCATCAGCAGATTCACCACATCCCCCTCAGCGATACGTGAAGCTGCCCTCAATATCTTCTCTCCATCATCCTGTTGAACCTGCTGCTGCTGCTCCGAAACAGACAGATATAAATGCAGTAGTCCTGGAAATGTACCTTGATTAGTTCCTGAGAGTTCTTCAAAATGAGTTCCTTAGAGTTCTCCTGGAATAGTTCCTGGTGTTATTTAGGGTGACCATATTTGAGTTTGTGAAAAAGAGGACACTTCGTCGCGGGGAGGGGCGTGGTAGTGTGTAGCATAAAGATGACCCCGCCCCCTCCCCCCGCGACGGAATTTTGACATCTTTTCCACATGCAGATGTCATGTGCTGTTGTAAACAATGGAACTAGTGGAAGCGGCACGGTGCTCAGTGTTGCCAGATTGGAAATGGTGAAGTATCGTATTAAATGCTCAAAATGATCGTCTTTGGAGGATAATTATTGTGCATCTGGCAACACTGAGAGGCCGGTCGACCAATGACAGTTCTCGCTACAGTCAGAGCTTGTGCTAGAAGGTGGAACGTAAGGGAGGTACCCTTTCCTAAACTTGTAAGGGCGTAACAACTAGTTTGTGAAGGACCCAGAGAAACACAAATATCCGACGAGGCAAAATCCCGGACGATTTTGCAATCACTGCCGGAAGCATGTCCGGGTAGAGGACGTCTGGTCACCCCACCAAAGGAGATATTTTAGTAATCCTGTCGCTGCTAAGCGTCCTTAACTGGTAAGTAAACAGTGTTTTTTAGGTGTTTGTTGTGACAAAATTGCGGGAGCAAGTGAAATTGCGATAAGAAGTGGCGAATTTCCCTCTTTGTAATTATTATTAAGTTAGGGTGACCAGATTTGAGTTTGTGAAAAAGAGGACACTTTGCGCGGGACCCCGCCCCCTCAATGGAGTTTTTGGACATCTTTTTCACATGCATATGACCCCGCCCCCTCCCCCGCCACGAAGTTTTGACATCTTTTCCACATGCAGATGTCATGTACTATTGTAAACAGGGCTGTAGTGGTAAAATTAGAGGTGGGTAAACTATGAATTTTGTGATCAGACAGACCTCGACGCGAAGCAACGCAACACAAAGCCTCGCGACTCTGTAAGGCTGTCCTGGCTATATTCCATTATGTTATCAGTTAAAGTCATATTAAATCATATAAATAAATGTGTTTGTAGTTTATTCAATTTCAAGAAAACAGTAAAGAAAAGTATGTGTAGGCCTCACAACAATGAAGGGGGTGGAGGGGGAGACAAAAGAAAGGACCTCTATAGGACCTAAAAAAAATGTAAGGCCTCTGGAAACAGGCCCTGGCTGTTAAAGCTGAAAAGTATAATATAAAAAGAAATCATGCTGCAATTAAACACTTCCCCTGTTCTTTAACCATTGGTGAAACCTCCAATGTCAACACAACACAACAACACAATTGCTATATTAAGATGTACGGGCAGGGGAGACTGTGCCTCATCTCAGATTGCGCAATCCCTCACAAACTGGGTTGAGCGCATGCGTAGAACCTTCTTAGTATTGCTGATCTGACATGAGGGGAGGCAAACGGTACCTCTGCCTCACCGGTCGGGTTTATGCTTGTTCTGCTGTTTCTTTTCTGCTACACTTATATTTGACCTTGACCGCGAAAATGGAAGATTCTATAGCTAAGCTAAAACATTTAACTTAGCAATTCACTTAGCTATGTCTAACTGGTTTGCAAAGAATCTGTCTACAATGTTCAATGAATTAGCCTAATCTACAGCGATATGCGTGAGGATAATTACTCATGCATCTTCAATTGCTGAAATAATTCACGTTTTATTAGGCCTATTTAGATGGCACCGGGAAGGCTGGCTTGTTACCTCCATCATCGTATTTGCAAGCACGTTATTAATAGAGTTTGTCCCTGTCTTAATGCGATGTTGTCCAAACCAAAACAACGTTTAAAAACGTGAATTGATCTTCTTCAGTCTTACTTTGTACTTGAGGCCTTTTGCGGGCATCTGTGGGAGTGGGAGCACTGATGGTCTCTTCAAAAATCGCCTGATATCCATGGCTAATTAATCTATTCCGAACTGGTAGGCAGGCAGGCTAATCCACAACGTGTATGTGTTTACATACTTCCTGGATCCTGATTGGTGTCACTGCCGCAGCCAAGGCATCGATTGGAGGGTCACAGACCATAATACAGCGCAGATGAAAATGATTCAGACTACAGCGTTTATATGTTCAACAATTTGAAATGTAGGTGTTTTAAAATGACACCAAATTTATTTCTGATTATTCCAACGGCAGAATACAAGGCCCAGGGAACTTTGAGGTGCGTAAACGGCACTTACAGGTGCGTAAACGATATTTAGAGGTGCGTAAACGCTATTTCCCAAATTCCAGAGGTGCGTAAACGGCGTTTACCCTCCACTACAGCCCTGATTGTAAACGATGCAACTAGTGGAGGCGGCAAGGTGCTCAGTGTTGCCAGATTGGAAATGGCGTAATGTATGAAAGGGTCAAAATGATCGTATTTGGAGGATAATTATCATATCTGGCAACACTGGGAAGGCGGTCGACCAATGACAGTTCGCGCTACAGTCAGAGCTCGCGCAAGAAGGTGGAACGTAAAGGAGATACCCTTTCCAAAACTTGTAAGGACGTAATAACTAGTTTGTGAAAGACCCAGACAAACACAAATATCCGAAGAGGCAAAATCCCGGACGATTTTGGAATCCCAGCCGGACGCATTTTTTAGGTCTCGAAAAGAGGACATGTCCGGGTAAAAGAGGACGTCTGGTCACCCTATGTTATTGATGTGGTTCTCCATCAGATCCTCACATCAGCCCCTGCAGTGGGTCCCAGCTGCAGCTGTGCAGTCATGTGCAGTCATTCTGACTGAGGAGGTTTTTGTACAGGGCTCAAACACTGTGTGAACACTTCAGGACTGAGGCTATGATAACTCTGACAGTAGTAATCTCCTGCATCCTCAGTCTGGACTCTGATGGTCAGAGTGAAGTCAGACCCTTTGCTTGATCCACCTCCACTGAATCTATCAGGAGTGCCTGAGTGCTGGGTCTTTATATAATACATAAGGAGTTTAGGCGCTTCTCCAGGTGTCTGCAGGTACCAGGAGAGACCGCTTCCAGTTAGCTGAGGGTTGGTTTTACAATTGAGGGTGACAGTTTCTCCTGGACGGGCCGCTTTCACAGCTGGAGTCTGAGTCACAGTCACCTGCCCCCTGGACTCTGGAATAGATAAATACATATGTAGCAGGTGGGCAAGAAGTAATAGGTTGGTGCCTACTCCTTCCCCCTCTCCAGTTGTAGTTAGTTTCTCTCTTCCTGTCACACAGCACTACGTCATTAATTGGGGAATGGGATACTATTCATTAGGCCACCTGACGTATTACCCACAGGCTTATTTATAGACACCTGGGGTCCTAAAGCCGGTAGCTTGTCAACACCACTGGTTCTGGGGCTGTGTAGCAGAGTCACCGGTGCTGCGTGAAAGCAACAGGTATGTCTGAGCAAAGGTTTCTTTAAGTTCTTCCGTCACTGATGACTAGCTTGCTAAGTGACTATTTGTTTAACAATTGTATAGGAGGGCGAGCCGCTGTATGTTGATGTGCATGTGGGAGAATGACGCCGTGTTGTTGTGCGTAACAAGTGTCTGCTGGGCACCGTACCGTAGCAGTGAGGGGAGTTGTTCTCCGGAAGCAATCAGCTACACTATTCGTAGCCTTGTTGAAAAGGTATGTTATACCTGATCCGTGTACTGTGTTGCGTACCAGCAGGCCATAGCGGCCATTCATTTTGTACTGATGATTGATGACACTTTAATGTAAGCTGGCTAACACTTTGCCATGTATTACTTTTAAGGCTGTGGGATTAGCAAAGTTGTTTAGATTGCTATTTTGCAAAATGGTAAAGTACCAGCAACCATCTTACCAGTGTTTTGTTTTATATGTTTGCAGTGATAGACCCTCGCAGCTACACAGGGATGCTAGTTGCTGTTCTCTTTTTAGGTGTGATTGATGCATTGGTGCCGCTCATAGTTTGTTTACTTTATTGTGTTTGTTTTTTTGTTCCTCTAGCCTATCGGCCTATGTAGCCTGTGTAGGTACCACCTATTTAATGTGAGCCGCAGGCTAGAGTGGATTTATTTTGTTTGTTTTTCTTTTTTACTGTACTTCCAGTTCGTGTCTCCCTCCCCCCTCCACAGCTAATAGCCTCGGTGCTGATAAGGCCCATTAGTACCTGACCTTGGATAGCCGGTCTCTGTAGTTTTTCTCACTCTAGTAGCCTACAGAGATTGCAGTGTGCATGTAGTTTGAACTCTTAATTGCCGTGTCGCATATCACAGAGTGTCTTGGATATTGTAGTGCATTTTCCCTGAATTTAAACACGTGTTATTTAGTGTGCACAAGACCACGTGTGTTAGAGACCTGGCCTGACATCAGTTCTCCTAGTGGCCCATTACCGAGGTTCCCCATTCCCCCTATTGTGTCTATGTATGTTTTGTATTATTCCTTTATCTGGTGACCAACCAACGCTACTTGTGTGTACTATTTATTAATAAAGACTACTTTTATACTTTCACAAAAAAACTGGCAATAGTGTTATTGAGTTCCCCTTGCTCTGACATAATTTAGCCCACTTCAAGGGGTGGCGTAGTCGACTGTACCCGAGTCCAGATCACCATGGAGATGAAGGTCACGGCTGAGGGATGAGTCTTCATGATGGACAGCTGTCAATCATGAGGGGTTAAACTCACAGGGATATAAACACTCCCTGACCACTGAAGCATGAGCTGCCAATGCAAACACTCCTCCCTATGCAAACACTCTTCCTGCCCAGTGTGTGTGTGTGTGTGTGAGTGTGTGTGTATATGCGTGTGTCTGTGTGTGTGTCTGTGTGTGTGCGTCTCCCTCTCTCTGTGTTTGTGTGTGTGCGTCTCCCTCTCTCTCTGTGTGTGTCACTCTTTCTCTCTTTCTATGTCTCTGTGTGTGTGCACATCCTGTTCTCTCTCTCTCTCTCTCTCTCCCTCTCTGTGTGTGTTTGTGTGTGCTGCATAGTTCTAGTTCACTCTCAGACACAAAGCAAGCCCTATGAAATCACACACTTTGGCGCGTATTTCTCAGGCAGCCCACTATCATGTTTCCTCACAATCCACACACACACACACACACACACACAAACACACACATATCCAACATAATACAAAAACATTAAAGTATATATTTCATATGTTGGAATCCCACTAGTGGCCTTGGAGTGGAGAGGACAGAGTAGAGCTAGTGGTCTTACATCTACTGATGTCACTGGCACAGCAACAAGAACTTGCATAGAACTCCCTTGTACGTCGCTTTGGATAAAAGCGTGTGCTAAATGACTAAATGTAAATGTAACTTAAGACAGTACACTTTGTGATTCATGTTCTTTTCCATCAACTGCTCATCAATCACGGGCGTCTCTAGACCCGGGGCACTGCTGGTTCTTCTGCTTTACTACAAGGCCTGTTTTTGTGGCTGTAGGTTAGGGTCCATAAAACAATGGGTTTCCGTGCTCTGAAAGGTTGCTTTGGATCAGATGTGTAGTTACAGCAGCAGACCACAATGATTGGATACTGCTTTATTACTCCTGCGCCAAAGTGTCACATTATTATGTGCATTTGGGATTTCGTTGATCACGTGCGTTTGTGTTCAGGTTCATTAAACAAGTAGGTTTGTGTGATGAGTGGGATGCTGTCCATACAGAGTTTATTGTACCCCACCAGACGCCACTGTCTTTTTTTCAAAGTCTTTTTATTCAATTTAAGTATGTATTTATTGAAATGACAAAGTTTGTTCTTTTAAAATGAATTTCAATATGCTACATTAGTCCAATTATACCGTATTTTTCCTGACTATGAACCACACTGTATATGAATCACAGTTTATTCAACGTTACATCATGCCTTGTAGTTGGGGTGATTGACACACACACACACACACACACACACACACACACACACATACACTCCCATTACTACACGTGTGTGATTATGATGACTTGGGGGTTGACTCCGTCCCACTCAGACTCTGGGAGCCGTGGCCCGTGAGGCATGCTGCAACATCAGGCGCTTCCTTCCAGAACCTCCCGGATCCAGGGCAGGAAGAAGGACACGTTCATGTAGACCTGAGGGTAGCGGTAGCTGTTGCAGCGCGTAGCCGTGTAAGCCACTATGCCATACAACTTTGACTGACAGACGAGAGGACCTCCAGAATCTCCCTGCAAAATAGCAGAAAAAAGTCCAAGACAATGATTAAACTGACCAATCAGTGTGCAGTTTGGGCAGGAATCTAGTACGCACATTACATCAACAGGAATCTAGTACGCACATTACATCACACATTTTCACAGCAATGCTGGTGTTACACAGTTAACACTAAGCCCACTTATACTGCCCCCCCTGCCCCCACCCTTCTCCAGACTACACATTGCTTTGACACTGCACTCCATAGAGGTCCTAGTCAATGCTCTGGTCACATCACACACTGACTACTGCCCCCCCCCCCCCTGCTCTCATCACACACTGACTACTGCCCCTTCTGCTCACATCACACACTGACTACTGCCCCCCCCCCCCCCCTGCTCACATCACACACTGACTACTGCCCCCCCCTGCTGACATCACACACTGACTACTGCCCCTTCTGCTCACATCACACACTGACTACTGCCCCCCCCCCCCCTGCTCACATCACACACTGACTACTGCCCCCCCCTGCTGACATCACACACTGACTACTGCCCCTTCTGGTCACATCACACACTGACTACTGCCCCCCCCCTCTGGTCTCATCACACACTGACTACTGCCCCCCCCCTCTGGTCTCATCACACACTGACTACTGCCCCCCCCCCCCCCTGCTCACATCACACACTGACTACTGCAATGCTATCTTGAGGCACACATTATTACATGCTCCAAGACCACTGATCATGTCACGCCTGCTGATTCAATTACACCCCCTGTATTACAACAAATTAACTTTCAAATCTTACAAATTACATTTCAAACTCTTCATAATCTTTCCCCTGCCTACACTCCCCCGTATTCCCTACGGGTCTGCAGGCACACACAGATGCACACACACACGCACGCATGCACGCACACCCACACACACACACACACACACACACACACACACACACACACACACACACACACACACACACACACATGCACACGCACGCGCGCATTCACACACACGCACACAGACATCATGAGTGTCATGAGAGGTGCCATTAAATAAAATGCATTATCATTATTATTATTAATAATATTATTATTATTCATTTTTATCTTCTTCTTCTTCTTCTTCTTCTTTTTATGTTTGTTGTTGTTATTAGTATTATTTTATGAAGGTTGTGTGTCTGTACCATACATCTTGTGCTGTTGGAGCCGTTTTGTAATTTAAGGTTCCAAATGTATATGAATTATTAATGTTGATAAGTTAAGTTTAAGTTAATGAAACATTCGAATTATGGTTTAAAATGATGCGAAGGTGAATACTATGATTGCCATGTTCTATCTATTCAACTGTCTGGCTGATTGAATGATTGACACATGTCTAATTGACATGTGATATAGGGCCGTGCCAGTGCCGAGCCCGGTAGAGTGGAAGTGGCAAACAATTTTTCAACCGTGTTGACGCGTTAATGCGATGGAGAGCCTTTGTTTGAGTTAACAGAAAGACAAATAAATCACTCTATACTCGAAGACGCGCGTTGTCTGGATTATTCCGTTCTCAGAAGTGGCATCTGAAAAGCTGCCCCTACATAAAGTTGAAAAATTGCCCGGCCCAAGGACAAAATTGAAAGATTGCCCAAAACTTCGGACAAACTGGAATACCTGTGGATTGGATTACGTGCTTGGAAACTACGTTCACCATCTACTTGTTTCGTGAGTAACCTGGCGATTTGCATTGTCTTCAGACCCAGGTACGATCAGACATTATGTGAGAGACTTTGAAATGTTTGATGGGACAAGATAATTGCGAGATCGCTAAAATCTCAAACTGAAGCTTATGAAAGAGATCCGACGTCTTAATCAAAGCGGACACTTTACTACGAAGACTGTTGTAACAAACTAAGCATTCAATCAACAATTATAACTTGCAAAACAATTGCTAGCCTGCAAATGGATAAATATGCGCAACACTGAATGAATGAACAGGCGAATGAATGACATGGAGCATCAGCACTGTTTATATTGTTGTGAATAAGGAAGTAATAATAATTATCCGAACGAAGCGAAATAACTGGGATCATGTCTGAGAAAGAAACAACCCCCGATCAAACTAAACCAATTGAAGAGGAGGCCGTAGGCCCAGATGCGAATGACACAATTGATGAGCCCAAACAAGATCTCCGAGCGCTCAGTGCAACGCGTTGCGGCAAACTTGGTTATTGCACTCACAAAATGAACGAGATTAAACAAAGGATCCAGTATGATCGTAATCCTGATGATATTCAAGAACGTATGAAAGAATTTAATGGAATATTGAATGAATTTAAAGCCCTTCATGAAACTGTTCAAATGCTGTTACCAGATGATGTGAAAGAAAATGAAAATGTTGACTGGTATGAACCTAAGATGGCAAAATATGACGACTTTATTTCTCAAGTGGATATTTGGTTGAAACGTCATCATGAGCTACCCCCAATTGACTCACAATCACTGATTGATGTGACTGACAGCATATCAAGGGTATCAAAAGGTTCAAAGGCTTCATCAACACAAACAGTACGCATGAAAATTGCTGTGGATAAGGCTGGTTTACTGGCCCGAGCCAAGTCCTTGAGAGAGAAACATGAGGTTGAAATGGACAAAGTTAGACTACAAGCAAGAATGGAAGCTTTACAATTAAGAGAAGACCTTGATGTTACTAATGCCAAACTACATGCCTTGGAGGAAATTGAACCAATGGAATCAACTTCGAGGAGATCTCTCATGACGTCAGAGGATGGCATGAACGACTACTTTGAGCAATACATACCGAGAGGACTACACAGGACAGAGGAGCCAATTAAGGCAAAATCAGTGGAAAGCAGCAGAGTGACAGGCATGTCTCAGATGGATTTTGTGGGACTTGGAACTGTGCCTAAGAGGCCATTACAGAAAGCTATGGGTGTAGGCCTACATCATAAAGCTGCAGCGCCACCACAACCAAAAACTGCTGCACAAACAGTGCCAAATGTAGCAAGCCGGGGCACCACCAGAACTACTTCGACTGGACAGAGGCGAACTCAATCGACACCTGGAAGGGAACCATTAGAACACCCAGATAACGCAGACCTGACAAATCTGCTTGTATCTTTTGTATCACAATCCTCTTTTCCGAAAAAAGAGGTTCCTGTATTCAATGGTGACCCCCTGGAATATCAATTGTTTATGCAAGCATTTAAACACAACATAGAGGATAAAACTGACAATTATGAAGACAGACTGTACTTTCTCGAACAGTATACAGTTGGACAGCCAAAGGAGCTTGTGAGAAGCTGTTTTCATATGGATGCACCAAGTGGTTATGCTGAGGCAAAGCGTCTGCTCAAACGCCACTTTGAAGATGACTTCAAGATAACAACTGCCTATATGGAGAAGGCCTTAAACTGGAATGCAATCAGGCCTGATGATGGAAACGCACTTCACAGTTATGCCTTATATTTAAGAAGTTGTTCTAATGCTGCTCAAAACTTTCAGTACATGTCTGAACTTGATTTGCCAACCAATATGAAACAAATTGTTTCGAAACTTCCATATAAACTCAGAGAGAAATGGAGAGCAGTGGTAGCTAACATTACGGAACAAACACAACAGAGGCCTACATTCAACGATCTGGTTAAATATGTTGAAAGGCAGGTACAAATAATTCAGGATCCCGTCTTTGGCAACATCCAAGATGCTAGGAAAGAACCACCAAAGGTGAGGGTACCTATGGACACGCCCTCTGGGAAATCTGGCAGTAAGAAGAGCAGTTTTGTCACTGCGGTTTTTCCAGTCAATGCTGTTGACAATTCGAATACCAAAGAAAATGGAAATGAGATTAAAATGATCTCCACTGCCAATTCAAAAGATGCTTTTTCCAAACCATGTGTTTTCTGCAAAAGAGAGCATGCAATGGAAATATGTCAAACCATGTCAAAACTTCCACATGAAGAAAAGGTTGAGTTTCTTAAAAAGAATGGCTTTTGTTTTGCATGTTTGATCAAAGGACATCTCAGTAAAACATGTAAGAAACGCCTGACATGTCGCTCATGTGATAAGAAACACCCTACCATCTTGCACATTGAGAACTACCCACCTAGGGATTGCGCCACAGATAAGACACCTACAGTAGCCACGAAAAATCCCAGCAGTGGTACAGCCGTTCAATCCAACTCCGTCACTGTTGCTTTAGTATCAACTGACCAAACAGGGGCCGGCAATACTGACCACAAACTGGCTATTGTACCTGTAAAGGTGAAGGCAGCCAAGGGTAGTCATTCCATAGAAACATATGCATTCCTGGATCCCGGGAGTTCCGCAACCTTCTGTACAGAAAAACTAATGGAACAACTGTCTGTCAGAGGGAGGAAAACAGAAATTCTGCTTCAGACAATGAATTACGAAAAGCCTGTGAGAACCTATAAATTGAGTGGACTGGAAGTATGCAGCCTTGATGGCAATGACTTTATTGAACTTCCAGAGGTCTTTACACAGCATACCATTCCAGTTAACCGTCTGAACATTCCGAGCGAAGAAGATATTAAGCAATGGCCTTACCTGGATGAGGTCAAGCTGAAGTCCATTGGAGCCGAGGTCAATCTGCTGATCGGTGTGAACGTCCCTAAGGCCATGGAACCTCTTAAGGTTATCAACAGCCAAGACAATGGCCCATATGCTGTCCTTACACATCTGGGATGGATAGTGAATGGACCACTAGGAATCAGTTCACATGTTGACAAACATGGCCGACCACAGATAATGACCAATAGAATATCAGTGGCTCGTTTGGAGGATCTTCCGATCCAACAGCACAATCAAGACTTTCCAGAATTGACCTACGAAGAGCAAACAGAAAACTCATTTGAGGACAAGAAGTTTCTGGAAATAATGAAGGAATCTATCTGTAAAAGAGACGGCCATTATGAAATCCGACTTCCTTTCCGAAGGGAAGATGTCTGTATGCCTAACAATAGGCAAATGGCTGAACAAAGAGCACAGAGTCTTAAGAGAAGATTTGAAAGGGATGAATCCTTTAAAAATGACACTGTGTGCTTTATGAACGATGTTCTGCAGAAAGGACATGCAGAGATGGTGCCTGAAGAACAGCTCCCTCGGAGTGATGGAAGACTCTGGAACATTCCCCATCACAGAGTGTACCACAAGAGAAAAAAGACAATCCGGGTGGTCTTTGACTGTACTTCTTCGTACCAATGTACCTCTTTGAACACCGAGCTACTACAAGACACCAAACATACAAGTGCAAAGTGTGACAAAGTGTTACAAAGTGTGAAATCAGAACCTACAGACCTGCAGCTATCAGTACAAGATCTTACAGATGCTGAGGAATCACTTGTGACTTTTGTTCAACAGCAAGCCTTCAGAGATGAAGTGAATGTCTTACGAATGGGCCAAGCAGTAAGAAAGAGTAGCAGACTCTACAAACTCGATCCCATTCTGCATGACGGAATTCTAAGAGTGGGAGGCAGACTAAATAAACTAGCTATGCCGGAGGAGATCAAGCACCCAGCTATTCTGCCTAATAAAGACCACTTCTCAAGACTTCTTCGGAACCACACCCACTATCTGGTAGGTCACTGTGGAAAGAATCAAATGCTTTCAAAACTTAGAACAAAATGTTGGATTCTCAAAGCTAATCAGGCTGCAAAAAATATAACACCTGATTGCACACTGTGCAGACGATGGCATGGAACAGGGAAACCCATCATTCCACCTGGGCTCTTTGACAAGCAGGACTGCTACTCCAGAAGAAGGTGGAAGCAGGTTCAATACCTTTCAGACCTCTTCTGGAAAAGATGGACACGGGAGTACCTCCCTCTAATGCAGGAGAGACAAAAATGGAATGAGGTCAAAATAAATCTGAAACCCAGAGACATAGTTCTGATCATAGACGAGACCTCTCCTCGTAACTCCTGGCTAATGGGTCGCATCATTGAAACCTTTCCTGAAACGAAAGGCTTTGTACGTCGTGTGCGTGTGAAGACTCAGACAGGCATCTTGGAGAGACCTATTACCAAGTTGTGTCTTCTCAAAGACATGTCCTGACCGACAACTAACTCGACTGACGAACTGACCAGTTGACTTTCTGATCAGTAAAAACAACACACCACACCATACATTACTGAAATCTTTTGTTTGACATGCATTGAATGAATATGAATCTATTGAACACTTACCTGTTAATGCTTCTGTGAGAAAAAGACTACAGTGATGTGTAAATAATGTGTAAATAATGTGATTTTGAATGACTTATGAAAGGACTATTGAAATGGACTGATTTTTGAGAAAAAGACTTTGAAATCCCCCTAACTTTTCTTTCGAAAGAGGTAATATTTTTGAAAAGAAAAACCTTTTTTGATGAACTTTATATGGACTATTATGTGAACTAAGAAGAAAAAACCTTGTGAATGTGAATGCGGTCATAAGAAACTTTGAAATGTTCGGCTCCTTGTGTACATTTATGTTTATGAATTGCCATGTGATGCTCAATTAGGGGCCGGAGTGTTGGAGCCGTTTTGTAATTTAAGGTTCCAAATGTATATGAATTATTAATGTTGATAAGTTAAGTTTAAGTTAATGAAACATTCGAATTATGGTTTAAAATTATGCGAAGGTGAATACTATGATTGCCATGTTCTGTCTATTCAACTGTCTGGCTGATTGAATGATTGACACATGTCTAATTGACATGTGATATAGGGCCGTGCCAGTGCCGAGCCCGGTAGAGCGGAGTAGTTGTAATAATTGACTTTAATCATATTTGACATAATGTGGTGCTGTCAATATGCTCGATAATTGATTTGATTGATGTCCCTTGTCATTTTGACGGGTTCGTCTTAGGCTCTTTCTCTCTCTCTCTGCATTCCCCCAAAGGCCCATTAGATGTCAGGCCCCAAAGTCTTGCCAGCCTGAGGAATGTCTGGGGTTAGAGTTGTCAGTGTCCTTTTGCCAAACACATATTAAAACACAGCACATTAGTTTTAAAAACTGTTGCAGAGTTGTATGTGAACAAGTCCTTTAGACAAAACAATTTATCTTTAGAGACAGCAAGTAGACATCTGTATTTCACTCTGAGGGACAAGGCGTCAATAGGTCCGGTTTATGACCCCATACATATTTCAGTGCAGGCCCCCAAACTGACATTAGCCCCTCAACGAACCCATACCCCCTTCAACGACCCACAGACTCCACTAGTGTTACAAAAGATTTTACCAGTAAAAAATGTTTAGTCTTATAATAGTGAGCACTCTTTTGTTTAATATAGATTCTAAGGTTGTACATACACACACACACACATGCGCACACACACACACACATGCACACACACACACACACATGCGCACACACACACACACACACACACACATACACAAACACATACACAAACACACAGAACCATAGGTGTCGGGGGCCCTTTTGCCAAACACATATTAAAACACAGCACATTAGTTTTAAAAAACTGTTGCAGAGAGTTGTATGTGAACAAGTCTTTTTAGACAACAATTTATCTTTAGAGACAGCAAGTATGCATCTGTATTTCACTCTGAGGGACAAGACGTCAATAGGTCTGGTTTTATGATAGCAGACCTGTTTCAGAGCAGGCCACCAAATGGTCATTAGCCCCTCAACGAACCCATACCCCCTTCAACGACCCCACAGACTCCACTAGTGTTACAAAGATTTTACCAGTAAAATGTTTAGTCTTATAACAGTGAGCACTCTTTTGTTTAATATAGGTTCTAAGGTTGTACACATACACACATACCCACATACACACACACACACACACACACATACCTCAGTCTTGTCAGTCTGGGGGGGGGGGTTGTCGGAACCAGAGGTGCCTGGGTCCTTTTCGCAAACATATGCATAAACACATTAGGTTTAAAAGATGTAGGGACCTGTATGGGAACAAGTCCTTTAGACAACAATTTAGACTTAGAGACAACAAGCAGATGTCTATATTTTACTCTGAGGAAGAAGGTTATCAAAAAAGAGGGTTTATATCCCCAGACATATTTCAGACTGTCAATATCCCCCCAATGACCCTAACCCCTTCAAAACAAGCAGGACCTCTGTCTGTCACAAGATTTTACCAACTAAACTACAATGAAAAAACAAAAAACCTACGGCTTAAATTTGTTTTAGGTTTTATAGAATCTAAGGCTGTAAATATACACAAATCCTCACACACACAAACACAAACACACAGAACCAGAGGTGTCGGGGGCCCTTTTGTGAACACATATGTATAAACACATTCGTTTTAAACTGTTGCAGAGAACTGTACGGGGCCAGTGCCTCTAACCCCCCCAATTTACACTTTAAGCCAATAAACAGAGTCCTGTATTGTACTCTGAGGTGAAAACGTAACCCCCATAACCAGACAGACATAATTCAGAGGACGTCTCCACAACTGTCAATATCCCCACCAATGAACCTATCCCCTTCAAAACAAGCAGGACCTCTGTCTGTCACAAGATTTTACCAACTAAACTACAATGAAAAACAAAAAAAGCCCATGGTTTACATTTTTTTTTTTTTAGGTTTTGTAATGGTGGACACTCTTTTGTTTAATATAGGTTTTCTAACGTTGTACATGCACACATGCAAGTACGAACACAGACAGCAGTGGCCTGTCTTTTTTGTTTGTTTTGTTTCACACTCAAGCACACACTACTGCACTCCTAAACACACACACACACACACACACACACACAGACACACACACACACACACACCCCCTTTTCAAGCGTTGAAAAAGGAGCTCAACCGATCCATGCAGTTACAGCAATTACAATGCCTTCTACGACTACTGGCCTCACAACATCAATGACGGATTCCGGAACCGCAACAGTCAATGATACTATGGAAGACACAGACTCCGAAACCATCGCAAACCCCGAGAGCAACATAGTATTGACAAACAGGGTTACACCAGCTGATCTACCACCCGAAATCGATCAGCATTGTATATACATGACTTCAGAAGACGAGTCAGATGGGGAGACCTCAAGTTCCACATCGCCTGATGACAGCCCAATCATGATGACCCGCAGGATGCCTAGCAAGGGGCCTACAACCTTTGAATTGCCCATCAGACGAAATGCGGCTGGGGGGACGTCCAACTATGCGGCTTGGGCGACGTCCAACCCTGCTATTTTTAGCATTGCTACGGACTCGGCAAACAGTGGAATCAGCGCAAGCGGGGCAACAGGTATGCCGACTACAGCCATAATCACAATGTCAGAGCTATCACCCAAAATCATCAAAGCGTGTGTATTTGTCATGTTAAATCGTGTTATCACCAAAATGCTACAGGAGGTCTGTAATGGCTGTGATGTGGATCGATGTCTTTTTGAAGAGGCGTCGATGTTCTATGTCGACAACAGTGACCGGGTGAAAAACAGACTTTATCAGACGCCTATGTTGCGCACGTCTGTACTACAAAAGGGGTCAGACCCCTCATGCTAAGAATGCTAGGGGCGGTGGATATGATCCTCTGGGAGCTGGCAGAGTGTGAGGTTGGTGACTACCATATCGACGCGCCTTATGACTTCATCGACGGACGCATTGGAGCCGTTATTACAGCAGCGATGGACGCATGCTGGCGGCTGCATTGAAGCATCACTCGCGACCTGGAGGGTCATGAAAAAGCAAACCTGAACACTACTACAAGATGGGAAATTATCTAGATCGAAACAAGAGGGCAGCTGAGCATGTCAAGAGACGTGTGAAATATGAACTTTATGCATTGTTGTGTAATACAATAGTTAATGATTCACGATATATTACTACAACTTTTACAGTGTCTAGACAGCGACTACTTGGTCTCAAAAAACAAATGTGTACAGCCAGGACATTATCTACTGATTGGGTGGATATTGTACATAGGGGTGCTAATGTAACAAGACCGTGGCATATTTCATTACGGGTCATTTTAGAACACCTGATATTGGGTCATCAGGGTGATTTCAAGCTGGGTCATATTATTGTTGTATGTACATATGTTGTTGATATATGTACCGCTAATCTAAGTAAAAGTAAAACGAGTGATGTTTACACAATAGTAGAGAGTTTGGTTGATACGCTGGTAGATAAACGTTTTGATACATGTGTTACATTTTTTAAATATTTGGATACTTATTGTAGATGATCACATTATTGTAAAAAAGGTGTCTCTGGCTATTTAATAAAACCATATGCTTGTATACGGGGTTGTGTCATTTGTTGTTAGGTGTCTAACATGTCAGAACTTCTGAAAGCCGCATACTAAGACCCTTCAATTTCAAGCAGATCTTGTGGATATGATTATGTACTCAAAGTAGAATGACAACGTCAAATACCTGATGACGTGCATAGATGTCTTCAGTAAACATGCCTGGATACGTGTTTTAAAAACCGCACAAACGGAGACAAATAGATGGATAACAAAACTAACACCAGTGTAACTCTTCCCTTAAGGAAAAACTATGATAAAATAACAAATAGAAATGGGGAAAGAATTACTGCAGCGCTACCGGTACCTCAGTCTGCACATAGTCAATGGTCGACTAAGAGGGGGGTCCTTTGGCCGCTACACCTACAGCTCCTCTCTTGGCAGTAGCACAGTAGATTATGCAATAACATATTTGGACCCTTCTCTCTCAGAGCATTCACAGTCAGGTAACAAACCCCTTTTTCAGACCATAACATATCAGAATATACCTAAAAAGACTCCACTCTAACCACCCAGGCCCTAACCCCCAGAAAATTATCTCAGAATACCTGAATATCAGGAAGCAATGAGCAGCCATGAAATTCAAAGAACATTTAAATTTGTTCCTGACCCCCATTCATATCTCAGCAGTAAAGAAGGTGTAAACATAAACACAAAAGCACATCAACAATATCATTCATCTTGTGGCACAACAATCAAACTCACCTTTCCAAAAACCAAACCCCTTCAATAATAATAATCTAGTGATTCAAGATGGAGATATATGGATTAAGCACTTCAAAGATCCATATCAAGAAACCCACAACACACCAAAACGAGACCAAATACCGGATAAATTGAACCAATTAGTCATTAAGGACTACCAAAACCCATTAGATTACGAAATTACAGAAAAGAATCAGGACAAAAAACTGAAAAGCTAAAAAGGTAGAAAAGCCTGTGTCCCTGACAGCATCCTAAAATTAGATGCTTAAACACGCAGACTATAGAGAGTCAAATCAGCCATTCTGAAACTTTTCAATTTAGTGCTTAGAACCGACTTCTGTCCTGAAGTATGGAATGAATGACTGATAAGCCCCATATTTTAAAAGTGGAGACAAGACAGAGCCACACAATTACAGTGGGGTCTGTATAAATGCATGTGTAGGAAAAGTCTAATGTAGCATCCTAAATTCACGAACCATAGGCTTCATCACAGAACCTCACACAACACTATATTTAGAACTACAGATCATATCTTCACATTAAACACACTAATTGACAACCCACAAAAAAAATACTTACTTTTCAGAAAAAATCCAGAGGTCAGGGAAAGAAATGCACCATTGGTACATACACACACACACACACACACACACACACACAATTGAAAACACCAAAAAATATTTTTAAAAAAATGGAAGGTGCAGAGTCTGCAGATGGCCTGGCATGTGTTGGAATAATCATTGAAGGCGTGGAAGTGATCCATGATCTTGATAACACTGCAAATGTACTCGCCATTTGTTTGCTCTCATGTACTCACTGGACTTGAGCTATCCAACAAACCTGAAGTACACATTTGAGGTTCTTCAAAAACTTGTGATGGAACTAGATGGCAACAAACTCTCAACAAAGGTCCAAGCGCTACAGAACAAACTATATGAAGGAACAGTTTAGACAAGTGTTGTGCTCCTGAGCAGTATACAGGGAACTTGCAGGATCGATTCCATCCCAAATCATCTGGCAGAAAACTGATTTTTGCATCTGCATGGTGAACTGTTAGTGAAGAGTGGATCAGATGTACTAAATGTTTAACAGAGTTTAAAATGTTAACAACAGGAAGAGAGAATAACATAAAGTCGAAAAAACACAAATGAGAGGTTTGAATCCATGTCAGTGGCCGAAGAGGCGATTAACAGTGTGAAATGGAGACCGGTAGCAAGGAGGATGAGAGACATTTTGGTCGCAGCACCATAAACACGATTTCTAAGACAATTTTTTCCCCTTTGTGTATTCATTTTAGAAAACTCTATGCACTGATTTTTTGTTTTCATTGGGGGAAGTTGATAAATTTATAGCATAAAGGGAGACATGTTAATCTAAACATTTAGATTCAGGGTTAATGAAATAAATATAAACTATACATGTTGAAAAAATGGTTTCTTTGATATGCAGGAGTCATTTTAAGGTATTACTCACTAATGGAGTACTAACCATGTTGCCATTAGTGTTTTTATGGCAAACAAGTTCAAAGTTTGTGGTTTTAAATATTTGTGTTGGTGGTAATAAATAATATTACAGAATCGAGGTATTGTGATTTTAATTTACTTAACTACACTGGGTGGAAATTTGTTGACATAACTAGGTTTTAGTAAGTCCAACATAAATTCACTAGCTGTTTATCCAAGTCAGTTAAGTTGGAACTTCAAGGAGTTGTTCAGTTGGTGTTATTAAATGCATTTGAGTTAGAATTACATTAGTGAGCTAGGTCAGTGTAATGAATGTCTGTTTATTTTCATTGGGGGAAAGTTGAGAGTTTTATAGCATAAAGGGGAACATGTTAATCTAAACATTTATATTTAGGGTAAGGGAAATAAATATAAAACTTTACATGTTGAAAAAATGGTTTCTTTGATATGCAGGAGTCATTTTAAGGTATTACTCACTAATGGAGTACTAAACATGTTGCCATTAGTGTTTTTACGGCAAACAAGTTCAAACGTTTGTGGTTTTAAATATTTGTGTTGGTGGTAATAAATAATATTACAGAATCAAGGTATTGTGATTTGATTTTACTTAACTACACTGGGTGGAAATTGTTGACATAACTAGGTGTAGTAAGTCCAACAACTTTTTGAGTGTAGCATTGAAAGTTTGTTTTGTCTTTTTGTTGTTTCAGTTCAATATGTCAGGTAGTTTTCTCTTTCTTTGTTCACAATTTGGTTGGGCCAAATTGTTTGTGCAAGGGTGGCATAGACCTGATGGTGGTTGTTAGTCACAATAGTTTGGTTGTGCTCGTTTGTTTTGTTAGTTTGTGTGAGTCTTAACCAGTGGTCTATACCCAAAAGCCATACTTGAGTAAAAGGAAAGATACCTTACTGGAAAATGACTCAAGTAAAAGTAAAAGTAACCTTTTAGAATACTACTTGAGTAAAAGTCTTAAAGTATCAGATCTTTACTGTACTTAAGTTTTAAAAGTAATTTTCTGATATTAAATGTACTTAAGTATTGAAGGTAAAAGTACAAGTAAATGCTGTTAATAAAAAAGCAAAGGATCAGAATTTTGAGAATTATGAAGTTTATTCCGACTAGAATGAGCATACTTATAAACTGGGCCTTATTTGAACACAATTTGAACACAATAGGCAATACTAAAGCAGCACCGAAAGTAACAACCCAGTCATTACTTGAAACTGAAAAATGTTTTGTTCATCTTCAAACAAAACGTCCCAAAAAGCCATTATGAATTTTTTTAACTTTTACTTGAGTCATTTTCCAGTAAGGTATCTTTCCTTTTACTCAAGTATGGCTTTTGGGTATAGACCACTGGTTAAGACTCACACAAACTAACAAAACAAACGAGCACAACCAAACTATTGTGACTAACAACCACCATCAGGTCTATGCCACCCTTGCACAAACAATTTGGCCCAACCAAATTGTGAACAAAGAAAGAGAAAACTACCTGACATATTGAACTGAAACAACAAAAAGACAAAACAAACTTTCAATGCTACACTCAAAAAGTTGTTGGACTTACTACACCTAGTTATGTCAACAATTTCCACCCAGTGTAGTTAAGTAAAATCAAATCACAATACCTTGATTCTGTAATATTATTTATTACCACCAACACAAATATTTAAAACCACAAACGTTTGAAATATAAATGTTTAGATTAACATATAAATGTTTAGATTAACATGTTCCCCTTTATGCTATAAAACTCTCAACTTTCCCCCAATGAAAATAAACAGACATTCATTACACTGACCTAGCTCACTAATGTAATTCTAACTCAAATGCATTTAATAACACCAACTGAACAACTCCTTGAAGTTCCAACTTAACTGACTTGGATAAACAGCTAGTGAATTTATGTTGGACTTACTAAAACCTAGTTATGTCAACAAATTTCCACCCAGTGTAGTTAAGTAAATTAAAATCACAATACCTCGATTCTGTAATATTATTTATTACCACCAACACAAATATTTAAAACCACAAACTTTGAACTTGTTTGCCATAAAAACACTAATGGCAACATGGTTAGTACTCCATTAGTGAGTAATACCTTAAAATGACTCCTGCATATCAAAGAAACCATTTTTTCAACATGTATAGTTTATATTTATTTCATTAACCCTGAATCTAAATGTTTAGATTAACATGTCTCCCTTTATGCTATAAATTTATCAACTTCCCCCAATGAAAACAAAAAATCAGTGCATAGAGTTTTCTAAAATGAATACACAAAGGGGAAAAAATTGTCTTAGAAATCGTGTTTATGGTGCTGCGACCAAAATGTCTCTCATCCTCCTTGCTACCGGTCTCCATTTCACACTGTTAATCGCCTCTTCGGCCACTGACATGGATTCAAACCTCTCATTTGTGTTTTTTCGACTTTATGTTATTCTCTCTTCCTGTTGTTAACATTTTAAACTCTGTTAAACATTTAGTACATCTGATCCACTCTTCACTAACAGTTCACCATGCAGATGCAAAAATCAGTTTTCTGCCAGATGATTTGGGATGGAATCGATCCTGCAAGTTCCCTGTATACTGCTCAGGAGCACAACACTTGTCTAAACTGTTCCTTCATATAGTTTGTTCTGTAGCGCTTGGACCTTTGTTGAGAGTTTGTTGCCATCTAGTTCCATCACAAGTTTTTGAAGAACCTCAAATGTGTACTTCAGGTTTGTTGGATAGCTCAAGTCCAGTGAGTACATGAGAGCAAACAAATGGCGAGTACATTTGCAGTGTTATCAAGATCATGGATCACTTCCACGCCTTCAATGATTATTCCAACACATGCCAGGCCATCTGCAGACTCTGCACCTTCCATTTTTTTAAAAATATTTTTTGGTGTTTTCAATTGTGTGTGTGTGTGTGTGTGTGTGTGTGTGTATGTACCAATGGTGCATTTCTTTCCCTGACCTCTGGATTTTTTCTGAAAAGTAAGTATTTTTTTTGTGGGTTGTCAATTAGTGTGTTTAATGTGAAGATATGATCTGTAGTTCTAAATATAGTGTTGTGTGAGGTTCTGTGATGAAGCCTATGGTTCGTGAATTTAGGATGCTACATTAGACTTTTCCTACACATGCATTTATACAGACCCCACTGTAATTGTGTGGCTCTGTCTTGTCTCCACTTTTAAAATATGGGGCTTATCAGTCATTCATTCCATACTTCAGGACAGAAGTCGGTTCTAAGCACTAAATTGAAAAGTTTCAGAATGGCTGATTTGACTCTCTATAGTCTGCGTGTTTAAGCATCTAATTTTAGGATGCTGTCAGGGACACAGGCTTTTCTACCTTTTTAGCTTTTCAGTTTTTTGTCCTGATTCTTTTCTGTAATTTCGTAATCTAATGGGTTTTGGTAGTCCTTAATGACTAATTGGTTCAATTTATCCGGTATTTGGTCTCGTTTTGGTGTGTTGTGGGTTTCTTGAT